>NW_006783631.1:2223555-2227578 GCF_000442215.2 Lipotes vexillifer
CCCGTGTCCCCTGCATCGGCAGGCGGACTTTCAACCACTGCGCCACCAGGGAAGCCCCTGCTTTTATTTTTTTACAAGAAAATGTCCTTAATTTATTTTCTGGCTTCTTTTGCACAAGAGAAGCAGCTGAGAAGATTTCCTGGTCTAGTTTGTCAGACAAGCTAGACAGCTCCTGTTTACTTTGAGGGGCTATTTTGGTTAGTTATCTCTTCAAGATGCCTTTAGAAATGCAGTTTGGAGCTTGGTTATCTCAGTACACCTTGGGCAGAGAGAATGAAGCTCTGGATATTCCAACTCCTGACCCTCCAAGCTCTGGTTAGAAATGGGGGATTCCAGTTACAATCCAGATTGCCTTCAACCAAAATCGGAAACGCCTCAGTGCCCTCTGCCCTCTGCCCTCTCTCAGATGTTGCAGGGCTTGATTAGTCACTAGGCTTAGTGTGTCTCTTCACACTAGTCTTGTGAAGAGCCTCACTGTACAGGGTGCCTGACCATGCGTCACAATGCAAACTGGTTGGTCCCAGAAGTGATTAGTAACTTTCCTTCTTTCTGCTTTCCTTTTCTAGTTCTTATTAGGTTGTTCATCTGACAACATTAGAGGTTTACATATGTTTGTGGGTACTTTCTGTGGCAGCTGGAATTTTTCTTTTTTTAATTGGGGGGGAAGGGACAAGGGGACATGAAGCTGACATTTCTGGGGTCCTGCCATGTACTACTGTCTCACTGTTATCCTCCAGGAAGCCCACCATATAGATAAGTTTCTTCATGGTTGGAGATGTGGAAATGGGGGCTCCGATTGGAATCCTATCTAATCACTAACTTGCTCTGAGCCTTGGTTTCCTCATTCCTTCTTTACTGGCTGCTGTTATAACTGAGTAAGATGGTATGTGGGACCACATGGAAAATACTAAACGACTCTCAGGAACTGTAAACGTCTGAGATTTTAGCCTGTTTGCAAGCAAACAAGTTGGCCTACCCTAGTTTACTGGACGCTGGCAGAAGGCAGGAGACTCCCGGATCAGAGTCAAAGGCCTTTATTACTCATGGTACACAGGCAGCACAAGCTTCATGTGTGCATCCCTTCCCCTTTCCTTCAAAGTTCCATGGGAGTCACATGGAGTGGCCCACTGGATTGGCATCACAAATAGTAGAGAAACTCCCAGATTAGGGAACTCAAGTCTGTATTGGCCAGGGTTGGCCAATAAGTAAACCTGCCTTTTGCTCTTAGGAAACATGAATCTTTTATGATGGGTTGCAAGTAAACCTGCCTTCTTTTCTACTGGGAGACACTATCTCTATCTTCCAAGGCTGTTTGCTCTTCAAACATCCTTGACAAGCTAGTCCAAAACAAGGGCTGTCAGTGTCTTTTCTAGCAAAATGTGCAGAAATGCAAGAGACTTAGTTTTCTCCCCCAAATATCTATTTATTCAGTAAGTGTTTATTGAGATTTTACTATAGGCCATATATTACAAGGTGCTGGGGACTTTTCAGTGGACAGGACACACGTGGTCCCTGCCCTCCTGGAGTGTTGATCGTGACACAATATTCAGAATGACGATTCAGAATCCATGCCCTGATATCAGAGTGCTTATGGGAATAGTGGGACAGAATATTTGAAATTGGGACTTGATGGGGAATTCTAGTATGTATGTATATCCACAGTAGGTGATTAATAAATCTCTGAGAATATATTGTCTGGCTGATTTGGTCCTTAATTAACTTTACATGGAAAAGCCTCAGACTCTATGGAGATGTTTAGATGAACGCATCTTTTAGGTCATGTCCCCTTCCCCTTCCCTTCCCTTCCCTGGCAGAAAGAAACCATACAGGCCTGGAACTAAACAGACTGGGCAGGCACCTTGGTTCTGCTTTGCCCTGCCTGTGTGGCCTTGGCCATGACATCTGATGTCTCCAAACTTCTGTGTGTTCAGAGCACCTGTCCTTTTACAGCAGGACCAAAAAGTGGCAGGTGCTACTGGTTGTGTGCCTTCAACAGTCCGTATTTTTGCCTTCAGATTAGTGGATTCTAAGCCAGCGTCAGAGGCTTCTTAAACCTGAATGGTCAGTTTTCCCACAGCTGTGCAGAGGAAAGTCAGGGCCAAGAGGCTGAGGAGACACCCAACCAAAGAGGAAAGGTGGAGAAGCTCAGGGATGGCCCCAGAGCTGGGTGCTAGAGCCCCTAGACATTTCCTAGGAAGCCGTAGATGTCCATTCTGAAAGCATCCCAAGCACAAATGTGATCCTAAGATAGGTTCTGTGTTTTCTCAGCTGTGAAATGGAGATAATCCCTCAAAGGATTGGTGTGAGGATGAATTAAAGTCATTCGTTACAAGTGTTTAGCATAGTCTCTGTTTTACAGCAGCTTTTCTGGAGTTGTTCTTAGTGTCTTTTGGTTTACTATTGGATATTACATTTCAAATGAAAAAAGCCAACCTTGTCAGTCTCCTAGCAAACCAGGGGGACTGCCTTTTCTGTTTCTCTTCCCCCAGGATCCCTTTGAACTGAACTGACCCCACGTCTTTACTTCTGTAGCATAACAAGGATTTGGAATTGCTTTAACCCAGGGAGGAACTCAAGTGCCTGGGAGGTCATTGAGGTCACTGGAGAAATGGCTGGGAAAGTGCCCATTAATGAGCTGAGTGGGAGAAAGACAAACATCACCTGCCACTTCCCCTTGTGCTCTGATACTATTTTTCCCTCCGAAAAATGGACTGCTACGATTCACGGGGTGATTTCAGGGTGACACATTTTATCCCCCAGGCTTCCTTTGGTGGATGATGGTGGTCTACTATGAGGGAATTGGTCAGTTATCTCTTCTAAAGGGGAGAGGTGACCTGCAGCTCCCATCTGTCTTGGGGGGACCAGAAACCTTGGGATGGCTCATTAAAGAGGGGGTGCCCGCTGGCCCCCAGAGGGTGTGTGTTTGCCAAGACAGGCCTTTGTAAGGGGCAGAGGGATGGAGAGGAGGGAAGTACTGGTTGGGTGCCATGAGAGACCTTTTCCTTCTCTCTCTCTCCAAGTGGCAGCGGGAGGACGCTGGGTTTACACTAACAAAAGAAAGGACTCAACTTTGTCCATATTGCCATGATCTGTTTCAGGCTGACCTAGTGGTTTTCTGAATAAATACAGATGAGGGTGGGGGGAAGTAGCAGAGACCAAGAATTTGAAGGTAGAGCTGAGGGTGAGGTTTGCCAGGTCAGACCACATGGTTGCCTTCTTGGCTCCCACCGTCCTGCCCCAGGTGAGAGGAGACAGGGCTCTTCCTTCTGTGGACACTGAAGTGCACCGCGGTTGGGTGGCTCTCCTGATGCCTGCTTCCAGTTGTGTCTGGGAGGGAAACTAGATGCAATCCTTGCCTGGGAGCCCCTTGCCTCTGAGTTTTCTCCGGCATCATGACTGGCAGCATTCCGGGAAGGAAGAGAACTGCAGGTGCAGACCATGCTGTTGAAATGTCAACTTAGCAGCTGTTTCCTGGGCACCTGTCAGGTGCCAGGTGGTGTTGCCAGGCAGGTGCTGTACAAGGAAGACCCAGGCCTGCCGTTGTTCAGCTTGGACTAGAGGGGTGCCACATATAACACCCATGATCACACACATTGCTACAAAGGAGGGGAACATGGTACCAAATCACAGGGAGATGTGATTGAGTTTAGAGGGGTGCTGACTGAAAAAGAAAAGCACAACGTAGGAGTTGTGACTTAAGTTTTATTTGGGGCAAAATGAGGACTATAGCCTGGGAGACAGCATTTCAGATAGCTCTGAGAAACTGCTCCAAAGAGGCAGGGGGGAAGGTCAGTATATATGTGATTTTGGTGAAGTGGGATTACATACAGTCAAGCAAATATTATTTTGCAGAAGGTTTCTGCTAGTCACCAGGAGCAGTCATCACCATGAAGGATTTTAGTGCTTTTCTAGATATGAGGAGATACAAGAATTGGGCTCATAAAATCCTCTCCTGAAAGTATCTAACTATCTGAAGACCTGTTCTGCCAGTTTTTCCCAGAGCAAAGAGGGCCTCATTCCTGC
>NW_006783631.1:2228522-2228781 GCF_000442215.2 Lipotes vexillifer
TATGGTCACCTTATCTTTGATAAAGGAGGCAAGGATATACAGTGGAGAAAAGACAGCCTCTTCAATACATGGTACTGGAAAAATGGGACAGCTACATGTAAAAGTATGAAATTAGACCACTCCCTAACACCACACACAAAAATAAACTCAAAATGGATTAAAGACCTAAATGTAAGGCCAGACACTATCACACTCTTAGAGGAAAACATAGGCAGAACACTCTATGACATAAATCACAGCGAGATCCTTTTTGACCCAC
>NW_006783631.1:2228828-2240692 GCF_000442215.2 Lipotes vexillifer
AACAAATGGGACCTAATGAAACTTAAAAGCTTTTGCACAGCAAAGGAAACCATAAACAAGACGAAAAGACAACCCTCAGAATGGGAGAAAATATTTGCAAATGAAGCAACTGACAAAGGATTAATCTCCAAAATTTACAAGCAGCTCATGCAGCTCAATATCAAAAAAACAAACAACCCAATCCAAAAATGGGCAGAAGACCTAAATAGACATTTCTCCAAAGAAGGTATACAGATTGCCAACAAACACACGAAAGAATGCTCAACATCATTCATCATTAGAGAAATGCAAATCAAAACTACAATGAGATATCATCTCACACCAGCCAGAATGGCCATCATCAAAAAATCTACAAACAATAAATGCTGGAGAGGGTGTTGAGAAAAGGGAACCCTCTTGCACTGTTGGTGGGAATGTAAATTGATACAGCCACTATGGAGAACAGTATAGAGGCTCCATGAGTATTGAATGGTGAGTGCTGTGCACCCAACGCGTTCCCAGTTCTCAACCATGGGGACTTGGTCGCCCAGCTTAACAGGTCGGGGAATGCCTCTGCCAGCGGGGCGGGGGCTCAAGCCAGGGTGTGACACCAAGACGCCTGCTCTTAACTGTCTCCCCATCCTCCGCTTTTTAGATCATATTATTTGACATTGTAGGGACCACCACTCTCACTCCCTGAAGAGCCTTCAGAATTTATTTTAACCTACGGTTTCAAGGACTTTTTCGCCTAATATTTACTGATGGAGTATGGTATCAATGCATCTTGGATGAGGCTGGAGGGGAGGGGTCGGCCAAGGTTGGAGTGGCCTCATGTCGCTGTACCATCCAACGATGATATGTTTTATTTTTGAATTCCATGTTTCCTTTGTTCCCAGGTGAAGGAGCCCCCTCATGAGGCTGAGATGGTGTTCACGGCACGTTGCCCTGCGGTGGCCTTTCAGATGAACAGAGCCTCGTGGCGGGAGCATAACGTGAAGCAGGCGGTCGTGATGGTGGGCGTTCTCATCAGTGTTTTCGTGCTGTGCTGGAGCCCCTTCTTCCTGACAGAGCTCATCAGCTCCCTCTGTGCCTGCAGCCTGCCCCCCATCTGGAAAAGCATATACCTGTGGCTTGGCTACTCCAACTCTTTCTTCAATCCCCTGATTTACACAGCATTGAACAAGAACTACAACAATGCCTTCAGGAAACTTTTCACCAAGCAGAGATAAACCCAGGGCTTAGAGAGACGCGCAGGTAGGGTTGTGGGGAGGGAACTGGGATTTCTCCCCTTCACCGGAGATCTGGGTGGGAGCCTTCCCCACAGCTGAGTATTAATGACATTTGGGAACCATACCACTTGGGCCTGGACTATAGGAGCAGCAGTGCCAAAGGTTCTCCCGAAAAACAGCAAATTGGTGGCAAGCGTGCAGCTATGTCCTCTTGCCGTGTATGTGGCAGACATTGCTAATTGATCTGAGCACATCTCCCCACTGAGGAGGAACTTGGCCTCAGAATCCTTTTCAGACAGCACATCAGGCAGTTACTGCAAATTGGCTAGAATTCATACAAGAGTCAAAGCTGATTTGCCCTTCCTTTATCTAATTACCATATTCCTCAGCACAGGGCCCCAGTGGCCTGTTTTGTGGCCCACTCAGGAGCCTGTCTTCTTTGTGAAACAGCCCTCCCCTCACCCTTATCCACCCAATTCAACTTATCTTTCCCAAATTCCAAGGCAGTGTATCCCAATTTGGGTGATAAGGATCATCTGAACTTTTGTTTTCTAAAAAAATTGTCCAGTTCAACCCATATCTACTGAATCAGACTTGTAAAGAAGCGGTCTGGTAATTTATATTTTATTAAATTCTCTAGATGATCTTTTTTTTAATCAGTGAGAGACACTGCTGGATACTTATGGCTGCTCTTTAGAGCAATTAAATTGGCATTTCTGGGGGTTAAGATCCAGGCAGTAGTGCTTTTTTTTGTTTTTTTGCGGTACGCGGGCCTCTCACTGTTGTGGACTCTCCCGCTGCGGAGCACAGGCTCCAGACGCGCAGGCTCAGCGGCCATGGCTCACAGGCCCAGCCGCTCCGCGGCATGTGGGATCTCCCCAGACCAGGGCACGAACCCGTGTCCCCTGCATTGGCAGGCGGACTCCCAACCACTGCGCCACCAGGGAAGCCCGGCAGTAGTGCTTTTTAAACCTCCCTGAGTGATTCCACTGTGCAGCCAGCATTGGGAATCCCTGGTGAGCCCTTTCCTCTGCTCTGTACAAGGGAGACCAGCTGTGAGAAATTTTCCATTACTTCACCATTCTGACTTGTATACGTAATAAAGTACTTTTGAAGCATTCATTTCTGGGTTCAGAATCATTCACATGTGATTGGTCACACACATGGATACATGTTCATATGTACATACACTCAAGTGTATGTCACTGAGATGGGGAAAATGTCTGTTGTGAAACTAAAACACAAACAGCACCACCAACCTCTCCCCCCAAAACTGCCATAGTGAATCTTGGCCTTCCTGAAAATATTAAATGTGGCCCAAATATGGAGGAATCCAAGGGTCTTGATGAGGGGGTGCTGGACTAAGTCATCTTGGCCAGAGTCTACCTGACTTTGGAGGTGGCTGGATGCCTATTGATTAGGTGTTTTAATTTACATGAAACAGTTCACCCCACCATTGACTCACTTGATGTCTGAGGTATGCAGACCATCTTTCAACTTACACTATAGAATATCTGTACTTTGGAGTTTATCAGAATATAGGTCCACTGGGCTTTTTCCAAAATCTTTGGGACAGAATCTTTTTTTTAAGTTTTAGAAATGCAATATGGTGTGTAATCCATAGATTAATTAATACCCCCAGCTGGTCTGAGCCAGCAGCCTCTAATCAAACGCATGGGTACTTCTGCAGTAAAATGCATGAATATTTACACTGTGAGAAAAGAACTAAAAATAACCTCACACTGGGTCAGATCAGATTTGATCATCAGAGTTAGAAACATCCTTTGTTTCCTGAGCTTTCTGTGCTTTGCTATTGAGGACCCGTATAACCTCAAGCCATCTGAAGTCCCAAACTTGCTCAGCCCTGCTGAGAGGAGGGATTCTGCAGGGAGTCTGGGAAGAGTACGTGGTCCAACCATTCCTTTGTTGCTAGAGGACGGGACATCACACAGTGCTTGGCATGGCCCCTAGGACAGCCTTCTTGGAGTCGTATTTTGGAAATATGTTCTCTTTCATTGAAGGTGCTTCAAGAAATAGTCTTATGAAAATCAATGCCTTTCACATAAAGCTGTAGTTGAAGTCATCTGATTAAACTCTTTGTGAAGGCATGTTTTCTTATGATAATGGGAACTTAATTGACCATGTTTCCGTTTTTATTCTGATCAGGAGGCAGAACCAAATTTATGGTTTAACTTTGGAATCTATATAGGAAGGGGTAACCTACTTGTGTTTGATGTTCCTAGCCAGTCTATAATCCCAATTCTTATTTAGGTTCTCCCTATTCTAGCGTTTTATGTCTTATTTATACTTTACCATCATATTCTGTGTATTTCCTACAAGCTACCTCCAATCCTCTGTGAACTGAGACAGGGAAGAAAGGACCAGGAGATGACTGACAACCTGGATGCAGTGGAACAGGTGGGCACATCATTACTGATCAAATGGCGTCCTCAAACATCGTCACTGGTGGGTTTTAAGGGCTATATATAGCTCAAGCTTGGGGCTAGTGAGGATTTTCCCCTCTTGGTTGAAAGACGCTAGGTGGTGTTAATGGTCTTCTCCCCATCCCTCCCCTCATAAAACACACAATCAGGAATACATTTAACAGTACTCTTTATTGAGCACCCACCATGTGTAGCTGCTATACTCGGTTTCATATACAAATACTCGTTTAATCCTACATCTATCCTACAAGGCAGGTACGGTCCTCATTTAATCATGTTCCAAGAGGGTGAGAAGCTTGCCTGTGGTCACACAGCACATGGTAGAACAGTACCTGGACTCAAGTGTGCCTGAATCCAAACATGGGAAAGTGAAGGGAACACAACAGAAATCTGACTGGACTCCATGTTTCAACGTTGGCTTGCATTTCACAGCACAGGACCCATACCTGGTGTAGTGGCTCCACTTGCATTGTTCTGGTTGGATCCAGGCAGGAGCCTTAGAGGAAGAGTCTAGGTATGGTTGGGGGGTGGGGAGGGGAATGCAAGTTTTTGGTTTACTCTCACTATTGGATAGGATGCTTTATCACTGTGTTAATTTGGCCCGGGCTTTGACTTAATGCAGGATCATTATGGAAGCATCCCAGGCAAAAGGAATCATTTATGTTGAGTTCTTTTTTTTGTTGTTGTTCTTTTTTGCGGTACGCGGGCCTCTCACTGCTGAGGCCTCTCCCGTTGCGGAGCACAGGCTCCGGACGCGCAGGCTCAGCGGCCATGGCTCACGGGCCCAGCCGCTCTGTGGCATGTGGGATCTTCCCGGACCGGGGCACGACCCCGTGTCCCTAGCATCGGCAGGCGGACTCCCAACCACTGCGCCACCAGGGAAGCCCTTGAGTTCTTCTTGAAAGGAAGTTGTTTGCCGGCTAACTTGATGGCAATTTCTGTTGGACCTTTCAGAGTTGAACTTTTGCTTCAGTTAGTGAGGCCTTCCCTGACTACTCACTATAATTACAAAATGCTCAGTTTCTGAGACAGATCCGTTGGTGACTAACCTTACCTAAGGATGTACTTGTAATTCCTTTCAATACAGAGTATCAGAAATAGAAATCTATAGACAAACTAATGGATTTACAATAAACACTGCAGGAACTCCCTTAAGCCTAATGTCTCTATTCTGCCTCAAATCTCTCTGCCTGTAGGACATGAGGGAGAGAGGGTTGGGAGGCTGTCAGAGGAATTAATCTCTTCCTTGCCAGAATTTATTTGCTGATTAAGTTATCACTAAAGGGTCTTCATGTCCAAATCCAATTCCATGAAGTTCCAGGCCTGTAGGGTGGGTGTGGCTAACCTGATAGTTTTATTTTGTAAATTTAGTCCTGCATAAAGCATGCTACTTTTCTCCCCTTTATCACAGCCTCCATGTTTCTAAGGGCGAGCCTGAAGGGAATCTGGATTCGGCTCACGACTGCTGTCCTCTGTGAGCATCTCTTCCACGTGTGGGTACCAGCCCCAGAAGCCCTCTCTTCTGGCCCCAGACCTTCTCCCTCCTCACTGAAGCTGGATGATATAGAGGTGTCTTTTAAACTCCAGGTCACAACTTGTCATGAAATCAGTGGGTGATCGTCTCAGACAGCTGTGTTCTCAGTGTCTGTACACAATCACTACAGAATCTGGGTGGCGCAGAGCAACAGGCCTTCACTCCCTGCTCAGGTGTCTGTGAGTTGCTGGGATTTCACTGATCCAGGCTGGGCTCTTCTGGACTCAGCTTCAAGCTGTGGGTTGGTCTCCGTCTGCTCCATGTGTCTCTGAACCTTCTCGGGCCAGCAGGGCAAGTTCTCTTCCAGAGAGATGTGCAAGGGGACAAGCCCAGCACACAGCACATTCTCAAACCTTTGCTCCTATCAAGGCTGCTAATAACCCACAGACCAGACGGAGCCCAAAGTCAAGGGTGGGGAAGCACATTCCAGCTGCCAGGATGCCATGACAAACGTGTCCGCTCTGGGGAGTGAAGAATGGAATCCAATAATTCAATGTTTAGCATTTTTCAAAAGTTACGTAAGGCAGGAAAAACATCAGAGTGTAGTGTGCAGAGGGTAAGCACTGTCTCATAAAACCCCTTCCAGGCATGTTTCAGCTGGAGTATCAGTCACTGCTTAGCCAGACTCCCCACTTCTGTCCTTGCCCCCCCACCCCTGCAGTCTGTAGTCAGCACAGCCGCCAGAGGGGTCTCTGCTGAAATCTTCTCAAAACCCTCCAGTGGTTTCCCACACAGGACACCTTCCTGCCCCTCACTCACCTGCTGGGCATATGCTCGTACCTACAGCTTGACACTTGCTACTCCCTCTGCCTGGAATTCTCTTTACACGGTATCTATCTATGTGATTCATTCCTCCACTAGTAGTGAGGTTTTGTTTATTAATATTTATTTAATGCTAAGAACACAGATATCCTAAAGAAGGGGCCGACAATCAAAGAAGTCTTTTTTTTTTCTAAATAGGATTTTCGTAATAAAACCACTAGTGATTCAAACCTCTAAAACAGAAAAGCACACAAATCTAGAAAAATGCACAACATATTTTCTCTCTTACTGGAATTAATGTGACAACACCTAAATATTATCTTTAAGAAAGCAATATTAAAATTGTGCAAAGAGACAGTACCCGTAGCTTTTACACCATGAAACCAGTACCTGGCTTGTAATCAAATGAAAGCATGTAAAACAGTCTGCAGTTTATAGAATTCAAAGAAAATCAGGGTGACTGAAAAGTGAAAGAAAGGCAATAGGGCACAGCAGATACTCTGTAAAGCAAGATGCTGCAAGCTTGGATGAAACCAGGAGGCTCTGAACACCGAGAATCACTGATCAGACGGATAAAATGTGGCATCTATGACAGGCAGCAAATTATCTGGCTGTCTGGTAAAATTTCCAGAATATAAACTGAGGTAGTTTTCAGTAAAGAATGCAAAGTAGTATCCCCTGCCTACACATTATAAAATTGCAGCCATCACCACCAAACCACTTTGCTGGTTTGCTTAGTCAGCACACTGAAGCAAAATGCGATAGTGTACGTGTTACCTGTTTGTACACTTTCCCCTCAGGAGTGTACCTTTGGGAAAACCGGTTCCTTTGCCTGCTTGGGTCTATTCCCAGGGCCTGACCCAGAGCAGAAGCTCAAATATTTGTTGGTTGAATGAATGAGTGAACAGGTAACTTGTCTGGTTGGAATAAGAAATAAGGAGGCAAGCGGTCCCCACATTGGTTCGGAAGCTCGTCATGCCTTTAGCGAGCCAGGCTCTTTCCAGCTTTTCGCTCAGGGTGCCAGATGTCCTTTCTGATGGTCTGGAAATGGCGAAGGCTGCTCCAACGCCCTGCTTTTCCCCAGCCAGCTGCCGGAACAGAAGCTCTTCTCTGCATCTCATGCCGATCAGCAGCAGGAAGGTCTCCTCCGTATCGGCCATAACTGGGTTAGACACCCAATTACGTGCATGTCTGTAAACCAATTCTTGGCAAACAGAAATAGAATTCTCATGACTGTTTTAGGACAGCTGTCACGATTCCTCTCCTGGGGCTGGACACACTGCCACCCAGAGCTGGACAAAATTGGTTCTGCTGGTCAGGAAAGGGATCACCCACATCAGGTTTCCACATAGGACAGGCATAGCTCCCCTTGGACCATGACTCAGAGGTCCCATCTCCATCTTTTAAAGTCCAAAAGCCAGAGGAACACGGGTTGTGCTGTGATCCTCGTGAGACAGAGGCAAACATACAGCAGCCCTGGTCTGTCCCAGGATGCAGCCACTTCACTGTCCCCCCACTGTGTCCCCATCACTGCCACCTAAACCCACTCACGTAATCAGAGCAGAGCCACTCTCACTGCTTCGTCTCCCCGGAGCTGTTCCTCCAGAAGAGGAGGGCGCCCTCTTCGCTTTGCTATTCCCCCCAAGACCCAAGAAAAGGAGATTAACTACTTTGGGCTCAAGGACTTTCAGTTCCTAAAGAAAGCGGATTTACTGAACAAGAATCTGATGTCCTGTTTCTGTTTTTTAGAATAGTAAACAAAGTTAAAATTTAAAAACTTTATTTTTTGAATAGATAATACATGTAGATGGTACAAAATTCAAAAGGTACAAAAGGTACAGAGTGAAAAGTCCCCCCCAGCCCTCTTCCCAGAGGCACCCAAGGCTGTCAGGTTCCCATGGATCCCTTCAGAGGCATTCTATCTTTACACACACAGGTACGGACATGCACAGCCACAGGCATTTTTCTCCATCCCCTTCCATTTTTTTTTTTTTCTTTTTTTTTTTTTTTTTTAGAAACAAACACTACTAAGCCAAGAGCCTCTTTTTCCCCCACTTAACCATGCATCTTAGGGATCATTCCATGGCAGTACATACAGAGTGGCTTAATATTACATTGTATGGATTTGCCACAATTTATTTAACCATTGCCCTATGTTGGTGGTAGTTTCCAACTTTTTACTATTGCAAATAATGCTGCAATGAAAATCCTTGTATATAGGAAAAATCCTTAGAAGTAGCATGGCTGGCCCAAAAGATCTGTGCATTTGCACTTTTGAAAGAAATTGTCTGACTACCCTCCACGGGGTTGTACTGCTCATACTTCTGTATCCAGAATGCTGTATCCTGGGGCTGCTTCCCACTTCTTGGTTTCATGTGGCTCAGTCATTTCAACCAGACAAGTTACCTTTATGCATGGTTTACTTTGAGCCAAAACATACTCATGAGCTAATCAATGACAGTAATGTGCTTCCTTTCTTCCCCCTTCCCGCCATCTACATGGGGAGAAAATACTTCTATAAAACATAATTCCTTTGAAAGGCCTGAAACCTCTGACACCTTTCTCATCCCAACCACCAAGGTTACAGTGTAACAAAGACTCTGGGATCCTCTAAAGCTGCTGAATAAAATTGCCACCTTGTTCTCAAGCTAAGCATAAAATAGATGAAAGATCCAATCTAAACTTTGCTAATGCGGGGATGCATAGCTGCAATTTGGAGAAGCTGTTTTATCCAGCCAGAATTTCCTGATCATCCACTCTAGCCAGATGCTGAGGAGACCGCGGGGAACGACACAGGCGAGGTGCCTGCATTTGCTGCTCTTACACACCAGAGGGGAGGGCAGGCAACACACGTTGCAAGAGACTACGTTAAGAGTCCAACAGTGACGTGTGCCATCAAGATAGCGCAGGGGAGAGGGCAGTGTGTGGTCAGGGCTGCAGGCTGACACTGAGGGGTCTGTATGAGCAGCGGGGGCGGGGGGCGGTCTGGGAAAGCCCTTGCCCACGATCTGGGAGAGAGGGCGGTGCAGGCAGAGGCAAAGCAGGTGTGAGCCTGGTACTTCTGAGGAACTGATGTAAGGCTGACGCGGAGAACCCGTCGTGGTCCCTACGCTGTCAAAGAGGCTGCAGACCAGACACTAAATCTCCCCTAATGTTTTTACACATTTATTGTGAGAACAGGGGAGACCATAACATTATTTTTTAGTAGCATTTTCAGCCTATCACCATGTGCTGTGAGAGGGAATGCTGTGGGCTGGCGGAAAAGGACCAAGAGAGGGCCTGGGGACTCTGAAGACGCAACACACAAGGCCCCTCTCCCGGCCAGCGCTCAGCCACCCGGACAGACAGCGGGCCCTCACCCTACGGGGGCTCTTCACTGTCCGGCTCTGCGGCAAGTCGTGCTTTCCTTGAGGCCAACACTGGCCATGAGCGACTCATAAAGTACTTCCTTCCTCAGAGTGTGTTCTAAGCCAGGGATCCCCGACTGCCGGGGTGGTACCGGTCCGAGGCCTGTCAGGAACCGGGCCGCACACAGGAGGCGAGTGGCAGTGGGGGGAGCTTCATCTGCTGCCCCCCATCGCTCGCATCACCGCCTGAACCACCCTCCCGCCGCCTTCTGTGGAAAAACCGTCTTCCACGAAACCAGGCCCTGGTGCCAAAAAGGCTGGGGACCGCCCACTAACTGCAGCTCAGGCTCCGCCTAGTAACCGTCAGCACGTGTTGCTAAAAGGCCCACTTCCCTCTCACACTGATCACCCGTCACCTGCAGAGAGGGCAACACAAGGCCGTGCTGAGGTGACAGAGATCAGGGTGGCACAGGTGCGCAGGCCACAGCTGACGGCCCAAGGTGCCCTCGGGCAGGGCTGCTTTGGTCACTACAGACGCGATCGGGGCTGTCAACCTGACAGCCTGAGGCCTTCCCCATCCCCTGCGCCTGGTTTCAGGAGGCCCGGGAGCTGTGGGGTTCGTCAGCGAGCAGATCCTCAGCCTCGGAAAGGCCTCCTGTCTTCTGGCCCTGCTGCCGGCCCAGTGGACACCGGTAGGACCCGGCTCTCCACAGAACATGGGCAATGAACCCACACCCAATTAAAACCATACCCTGCGGACTCTAAGAGAGCTCAGGCCCGACGAACTTGGGCTGTGCCCTCCCTGTTAAAAAGGGAGACAGGCCCCTGGCTTGTAACCTCAGCGCCTCCCTCGGGTGTGATTAGCTGAGCCCAGTGAACAAGGAGCCTGAATCCAGGCCAAGGACAGCAACAAATATGTCCCCAGACGCCTCGTGATGGTCTAGCACGTCCTGCTTGCAGCAGCTCTGATTTCCGTTTAAACCGAAGCAGCCCCGTGTACTCCCTGAGGGGCAAGTGGGATGGAGGGGAGCCCCAGCCCACTGGCTCCCCGAGAAACCCAGGGCACCTGCCATCAGCAAGCTCACTGCTCTGACTGAGCAGGGACAACGGACTGCTCCCCGGGGAAACCCTGTTCCTCCCGAAGCACAGGTTTCCTAAAAGTAACTTATTTTTTAGCTCCAGAAAAGCCTGTGGGCTTAGCAGAACAGCCAGCCATACTCTGTGGGCACACAGAAGGACACAGTCCTGAGAGGGCCCCCTGAGGGGCTTCTGAAATGATCAGGGCCTCGGGGCATCTCCTCAGCCTCTGAGGCCTAACCGTAAAGCACATTTTATGTCCTCATTACTCACAAGGGCAGCATCCACCCTGTGGCTTATCTGTGGCAAACAGAATTCTCAAGACGGACTTCTGTAGTTTAATTCAAAATGTGCTCAAGGAACAGAAATTGATTTATTATCTGTCTTAGGCCTTGTAGATTAAAAAATGGGAAAAGATATCTACCGATACCTCCCTACACCAAAATCAAACCAAACGCAACTTTTTAGAAACAGCCCAAAGTAAACGCCCCTACTTTTAGAAGAATTATCGGCTGCTTTGGATTAGTCGCGCCCTACCTTCCCCAGCCATCTAGAGGAAGGACCACCACAGCCTCCGATATTACCTGTTCCTCTCCCCTACCACCTGTGGATAATACACGAATAATCTAATTGCTCAAAAGTTGTTAGTTAGGGAATGGGTCCATGAGCTTCTCAACACGATAACCAAGATGTTTCTCTGAACCCGAAATAGTTTCCAGTCAAACTGTCGTCTCCTTCCCCTGCCCTCGGAGCACCACCTGCTCTTTGGCAGTCACTTGCTTCAACTTCTTTGAGTCCTTTCAAAACCCAAAAAGGACCAGGGCTCAGGGCAAGTGGAGAAGCGCATGGCCCAGGAACAGTGCCCTTATCACTCGGGCACCAGGAGCAGCCTCCTCACAGGGTGGGCCTCGCTGGGAGGACACAGAAGCCAAGGGCTGTTAATCCAGCAAGAAACTGTTGAAGTCTGTACGCATCAGCCCCACTTAATGTATACATTAGGGAACTGAAAATGAGCACGGTGTCCCTGTGGCTGCACTGAGCGCCCTCCTTGCATGTTTAAACTTTTATGTTTTATGGCCCAAACCTGCTGACTGGTACGTGTGCAAGGCTCGTGTGGAATGACGTGCAAGCCTCGTGCTGGGTTCACTGACCCCAAGCTGCCAGGTTCCCCAGGGCTGGGGCAGGAGAAGTTCTGTCTGGATGGACTCATCCTTCCAGAGGAGAAGCCTGAGCCCTCCACCTTCCCTTCAAGGCCCTGCAAAGGCGGCTCCCAGCCCACCTTTCCAGACTGGTCTCTAAAGCCTCCTGCAGAGACTGGCCGCTCACTCCTCTCCCCACAAGCATGCCTTGTACTCTCCCCACACCCTCTTATACTTTATCCAAAACGGCCTTCCCACCAATCTCTGTTATTAAATTGCTATTCCCCCTTCAGATCCAGCCCAGACCCAGCCTGCTCCACGAAGCCCTCTGGATCTCCACACACCTCGCCGCT
>NW_006783631.1:2240702-2243424 GCF_000442215.2 Lipotes vexillifer
GCTCACGGCCGGTCCCTCCGCCACTTACACGTTGGCCTGGACGGCAGTGGCTGGTGGGAGAGCCCATCTCCAGGCCCAGCCCTGACCTGTGCAGAGCGGAGGGCATGTGATGTGCTCTTGGTGAGCGGGATGCACAGGACCATCCACAGGGTGCTGGGACTCACAGGAGAACAGGGCGAGGTGAGGTGTCATTCTTACTTACGTGTCCTCAAGCTGAGACCCCTGCTTTCGATTTCTGGTGAGATGAACTTGAGCGGAGCGTGAGGGTGAAGCCAGGGCAGGTGCTGAGCTTTCTTTCTACTTGCTACACCATCAAGCCTGCTGGCTGGCACCCGAGGGGACGGGAACAAAAGGCACCATGGGCAAGTGAAAGGCCCAAGTGAGCAACACTCACCTGGGCTGGTCATTCAGCTAAAAGCCTTGTTTGCTAAGAAAAAAAAAAAATTCCCAGTGGTCAAGCTCTGGGGCCACTCGCTGGGAGCCTGGCTGCTGGGTCTCTGCCACCCTGCTCTCTCCCTCAGTGCCTCCTTCTCAGCGGCTGCTCAATTAACATTACTTTATTCAGAGTCCAGACAAACATGGTACCTTCATATGTGCAAATTCACTGGAGAAATCAGAGCTGAATCGACACAGAGAACAAATACTGCCCACATTTCTTCAGCGGAGGACGGGTGTCATCCAAGCCGCAGTGGTTGCCCCATCTGATTCCACTGACAACAGTGGAAGCAAATAGGAGAAAGGAAATATCCAGGGTGTCGAGATCATCACACCTGCATCTTTGCTGCAGCGTTCAGAACCATTTCACCATCTTGTAGTTGATACACGGCATTTAGAAAAAGACATCAATGACGTACAATGCCGCCTGGGAATTTTCAGGAGGCATTGGCTTTCACCTTGGACAGTAGCACCTCGTTCTTGCGGCCCTCCTGGAGGGGAAGCAGAGGGAGAGAGAGAGAGAGAAAGCAGAGAGGTGGGGACTGCGTCGGCACCCGCATGAGGCTCAGACGGCCTCTGCATCCTTTCCCATCCCACAGGGAGCCCTGTGGACCATGGACTGGCCTCCTTGCATGCTGCCACCATCATGGCGGAGCTTCCTGGCCACACGCTGACCTTCAAGGCCCCAATGGCTACAAAGACAACTGGTTTCTGGACTGTCAGACTGAGGATAGGAGAGGATTAGGCACTGTCATTCCAAAAGACTTCAAGAAGCCTCTAAAATCCCAAGGGACAGAAGCAGAAAGCAGATACTTATGTGCCAATCTTGGACCCCTCCAGCGAGGAAGGGGGAAAGTCCTCGGAAACCATGGCCTAAGGAGTTATAAGAGGCAGCCCCAGTCCACACAGCAGGCAGGGCATGTAGAAAACTCTTACCCCGGCAAGAGTGAAGGTTAAGAACACCCTTGGCTTTACGAGAGAAACTCACAGAAGACAGAGGGAGAGAGACGTGTCAAGGGACACCTCCCCATCAAAGTGAGCTGAAGGAAACCCATCACTGTGTGTGCTGAGGGGTCACTGGGGCCTCCCCCGCGTGGGGAGTCTGGCATCCAGGGTGCAAGGCCACTGCTGCATTGTTTCATATCCCCTTCTTCTAAAGCTTATCACTGTGTGTCCTCCTTCCCCCTTGTTCGTAGTGGCCTTGACAGCTCAGGGTACCTCCATCTGCTAGCACACCATCTCCACACCTTCCCCGGGCCACGTCACAAGAAGCCCTGTTTAGAGTGAGAGGTGAATGCGGCAGGGGGAAGGGCCTGGAGGGGTCGAGCCCCAGGATGCAGGCCCGGCGTGTGGCTAGGCCTCCAGTTGCCATGCTTGGCTGGAGATCCACTTAATGTGGAAGAAAAATTTTCTGTCACCCATGGCCCCTCTGCATCCAAGACCCCTAAAGTCAATGTTTCCATCTCCCTGGGCCCGGCCAGGTGCTCCCACTTCTCTGGAGGCCCTTTGGTCTTTCTGGCTGCAAGGACCCTGGTTCACCTGTAGGGTTTCTGCGTATCTTCCACTCAGAGCTGGGGAGGCTCTGGGCTGGGTGGGGGTGAAGCTGAATTGTTCTGCCAGAAGCAAGGTACTCTGACATTTTTTAAGCACGTGTTTTTGGAGGGGTAGATAATTTTTCCTGGGGATGGGGAAAAAAGAAGGTGAAGATAAGTAACATTTGTTGTGTTTGAAAAGTTGAGAAGAAAGTTTTCTTATTTAAAAAGCGTTACTAAGATTTGCTTGGATGAAAAACCTCCAGCCAAAAAAAAAGGGGGGGAGAGGGGGAGGGGTAAAGACAGACCAAGACAGGCAGAGCCATGCTGTTATACTGTGACACTACTTTCTCTACTTCTGCGTGTTTTTCAAAATTTCCATAATAAAAGATAAAACAATAAAACAATGAATAAATAACTTTTATTACCCACCTCACCTTCTGAATAGAGCAAAAAAAAAACCCTAAAAACCAAAACAAGCAACTCATAAGCATCAAAACACTTCTGTGGCAGAGTCCACCAGGGGTGATTTTGGTCATCACACCACACTGAGATGCTGCTGGAAGTTCTCAGTAAAAACATCCTTGGCTGTCACCTGGTGCGTGAGCACTGACTACATTTCATGGAATCTCCTCAGAGCTTTTCGGGACCACAGAATGATACTGTCGGTCTGTTCCAAGCAAATACAGAAAGGGCCCTTTAGGTGTTTCTTTCTATAAGAAAAGGGAAAATGTCTCCTCCCTCCTGCTTCTTTC
>NW_006783631.1:2243541-2245292 GCF_000442215.2 Lipotes vexillifer
CCTGCTGAAGACGGTATGGGGCTCGCTAGGTGCCAGACACCCTGAGCTCTGCACGCCGGAGATTACGTGCCCAGAGCCAGCGTCATAAAGATGTATGGCTAGCATTCGTCAGAGCCAGGCTAGAATTGGAATCTTGGTTTGGTGACCTTGTGACAGACTGTGCTTTGAGAAACACAATTAGTTGGTGTAATGATGCAATTAAGGTGATTCCAGAGTATGTGTTTTTTCCTGGCAGACTTGTTATTAATAAACCGTCGCAGAGCAAGCAAGCCAATGGGATTTTAGAGACAACCTGACACTGCCAGTCAAAAAAGGCCTTGATCCCAGAGGAGGCTGGATCAGGCACAGAGCCCACAGGCATCAAGGGGCTCAGTTAATGTGGAGTCAACTAAACCATAAAGGGACGACGGCAGTGGTCAAAGGCCATGTTCTGGCTAACACTGTGCTCTGCATGAAGAGCCATTACTGCCCAGGACGGTGCTGGGGACCAGGATGCAAGCAGGTCGAGGAGAGGCAAATAAAGGAGGCAGACAGAGGGTTCTGGGAGGAGAGTCCATCCCAGATGAAAGTCTGACTTTTCGAACTGTGTTTCTTCCACAAATGAGATCTTACCTGACACTGCAATACATAAAAGAGCAGAACTCCTCTACCTGGAGGAATGGGGTGGAAACTGGGGAGCAGCAAGCAAGCCTCAACACCTGTGATGGCCCCAAGTTACCTCAGAGGATCTTGAAAAAAAAATTTAAGATTTGGGAATGCTAACCTGTGGTTGCTAATTTTACATTTTTGCCAAGTAAAATGATAAAAAAAAAAAAAAAAAAGGAATGCATACTGTCACTATCATTTTATAAGAGAGAGCAATTTTAACATCAAAAAACAAGGGGACATGCAATTTTTTAAAAAGGTGAGTCCTTTAAGTGAAATACACTTAGCTTATCTGAGGAACATATATCACATTCCCCCTACCCCCTTTTTTTCCAACTTGTTTTGGACTGAAGAAAACTGAGGCCAGCACCTGGTCCAGTCTGGGGTCTTCTCGGGCTCTCAGGGACCCACCCTCAGTCTCTGACTGAGAGTAACTGTGCCGAAGAGGCGGGAACGTGGAAACCTCAAGCTAAACCTTCCCTTCGGAGCAGAGATCACCCCAAGCCTTCAGCCTGAGAGCCTGCAGTGCAACCATGAGCTTTTCTATGTCACTTTTATTTGCTTTGATTCTGACAGCTTATACTTCTCCTCCTCAGCTCATTTGCTTTCTGTTCCTGCTGTCAAAAGGGCAGTGCTGGCGTTCAAGCAACGTGTGAAATGTAGTTCTCCTCTGGGCCTTTTCGCTTTGTGCGTTACTTGGGAACAAAGAGCTCAGATGGGGCGCAGCGGGTCCCTACTTGTTCCCTGTCAGCTCACTCACTGGCCCTTCAGCTCCAACTGCTGCCGGCCACATGGGCCCCCGGACCCGGAGCACCTCGCCTGGCCACTCTGCCCGAGGCCAGGTCCTTCTTGTTGGAGAGAGGCCTTCCCCGACCACACCCTCTACATTAGTCCCCGCCAAGGCAATGGCTGGAAGTACTTTTTATTTGTTACTACTTGTTTATGAGGGTCTGCTTCCTAGCTTGCTATCTGTCTCCCCCAACCACAATGCAAGCTCCCGGACACAGGGACCCAGTCTGTTTTACGACCTGACGTATCTATCCCAGGGCCGTGGCAGGAGCTGGAAGAAAGAACATTTTTTTTTTTTTTTTTTTTTTTTTTTTTTT
>NW_006783631.1:2245640-2272887 GCF_000442215.2 Lipotes vexillifer
GGCAGGCGGACTGTCAAGCACTGCGCCACCAGGGAAGCCCAAGAAAGAACATTTGTTGAAAGGACGAGAGAATCTGAAATGCCTACGGTTGTGGTTCTCAAAAGTTAAGTTACAAAAAAGGGAAGGAGAAGTAGAGAAGAAAAAGACAAGGAAGGGAGAGAGAAGAGCCTCAAAACAGGTGAGGACCAAACTACTGGTATGGACAGATTGTATTTTTTATTCCACTGACCACACCCCAGGATAAAATTACCTTTAGCAGCCCCCTGTATTTTCAGCAATCTCTAAATTCACTAAAACCACATGGATTTACATTAGAAAGGTGGAAAAAATTCCGGAAAATAAAGCTGATGAGACAGATCTTGGCAAGCAACAGAATAAAGTCTCCTTTCTGGAAATTTTCTTAAAAGGGCACGTGTCCTTCTGGAGTGATGGGGAATAATCCTGCCCAAATGCAGGGAGAAAAGACAGGGGCAAACAAAGTTCACCTGCGCGTGTGGGTGTGACAGGTGCCAGACACAGACCAGATGCTCTCCTCTTTCGTCTGATCCGACAGGGATGAGGTCCCTCCCCACCTGCACAGCTGGCGAGTGGCAGGATTTGAACCCGAGCCTGCCACACGCAAATTCGCTTTCCTCCCATGTGGCTTCTCAAGGTCCCTCCCCAGTCTAAGACTGGGAGGAGGGGAAATGCTAGACCTGAACCCACAGCAAATACTGTTTCCAGGTGGGCTGATGAGGCCATTTTACTTGTGAGTTTAATGTGGTTACTGAGTGTTAGGAAGTTGAAGTGATGTTTCTTAGAATGTTCAGTTAGAGCCTCAAGATGGGCCACAGAACAATGCAATCGTGATGCACGCTTCACTGTCACATCCACTGCCAACTTGCTATCTCCCATTTCAGACCAGCGGAAAAACAAAGCAATGCTCTGGTTTGCAAAGGCTCATCTGGGGGTGAACACACATCTCGCCCAGCCTTACATGCCAGCCCAGCCCTCCTCTTACCTCTTTGAACTCTTTCACAGTCTTAAAGTACAGCCTCTGTTTTTCTAACAGCTCCAAGTACTGGTCGTTCAACTGGTCTCTTCTCATTTTGTTCTCTTGCTTCTTCTTCTCCATCTGTTGAAACATTTTGGGAAATGGTGATAAAAGGCATGTTCTGACCAAGGGCGGCTGGCAACGTCCAAAAGGCAACTATTACTAACATTTTCACGGATTTCCTTCCAGTAGTTTCCTTCTATGCATCATTTTTGAGGTTGGTTTATTTATTTGCATAATATTGCACAGAGACTCTATAATTTTTCAGCAATTCTCCTATCACTGGGCATTAACTGTTTCCTTTACAGTAAGCCCCCTATTTAGGAACCTTCAAGTTGTGAACTTTCAAAGATGAAAACGTGCATTTGCATGTCCAATCACATAAGTTAGTTCACGCGTCTGGCATACACTGTCATGTGTGTGCATGCTCTACAAGTGGTTGTGCTTTTGTGTACTTTACTGTACAGTACTGTATAGAGTACAGTAGTACAGTATCTTTATTTCAAGTCCAGGATGTCCGGAAGCAAGCATAAAAGTAGCGGTGATGTAGCTGGTAATGTACTGTACTTTTCAAGGTACTGTACTGTAAGATTAAAAATGTTTTCTTTATTTTTTTGTGTTTGTTTTTTATGTATTATTTATGTGAAAAGTATTATAAAGCTATTATAGTACAGTACTGTATAACTGATTGTGCTAGTTGGGTACCTAGGCCAACTTTGTTGGACTTAAGAACAAATTGGACTTACGAATGCACTCTCGGAACGGAATTCGTTTGTAGGGGACTTACTGTAATGAGTTTTTGTGTGTGTGAATATAAACAATTTCACAAGAAACAGGTAGGCAGTACCCTCTTTATTCAGCAACTCTTCCATGGACACCTAGTCTATTACTTGCACTCACTACTCGTCTGTTCCGTGTACACCCTGCACCTGCCACTTCTGGGGAAACCTGAGCTCTGGGGTACACACACTCCCCTGCCACCTCTGAGCAGGACCCATCATGACACCTAGATACAGAGGGCTATGATTTTGTTTCTTTTAAATAAACACAACAAAAGACATCCATCCAAATGAGCACTGTTCTGCAGAGCAGACTGACTCCATTCAAGTGCCAGTCAATATTCAAACCCTACCTGGAGCCCTTGTTGAGAGCTGCTTTTGTAATGAATTCGCTTAAAACAAACAGCTCTTGGGTGCCTGCTACAGGTCAGGTGCTGTTGTCAGCCACCAGCAGTACAGACACGAGAGGAGAGAGCCCTCCCTGCCCTGGGACCTGACCATGCTTCTGGTGCCCGGCCACCTCGCGGCGGGGACGGGCACAAGGGCTGCCTCCTTCACTGGCCAGCACTGAGGTGCCTTTGCCATGAAGCCTGGGGGAGGGTGGAGAGAATGAAGGGGTCGGGCCCATTTCTTTCCCCAGGAATGCATCAGATAGTCAACAAAGGGGAAGCCAAAGGGGAAAACAACCCAGTAACTTCCTGTTGTTCTTTACTATGAGCAAAAGCATCTCCCTGAGGACAAGCGTGGCGGCTGGAAAGGTCCCCGCACTGAGGTTGGGTTGTTACAGGCATGTGGTTGGCCAGGCTCTCTGCCCCCCACTTCCCTCGCGCCCCAGATCATCAAGAAGGGACTCCACTCCCTCCTGCAAGAGAGCCTGTCTGCCCTGGGTAAGGGTCCACGCACGTGGACAGGTGCTGCCTCATCTTTGCCCTAAGTTTTGAGGTTGAATAGTCTGGTCACCAGTGACATATTTTTTCTTTTTTTTTGCTCTTCTGACATGATTTTACTGACGTCCTTAATAGGAAGATGAATATTTTGCTACAGGGAAAGGGGATATGGTGAGCTTTTGCCCACAGTTCATCTCTGGTGAGATGGGATTACAGGTAGTTTGAATGAGTGGATTTTTAGGACAGGTCCTACAGGCAATCCTTCCTTTCATGTGTTTACACTCTGGTTGCCCTCATTGGACCATTTTGCCCCAGGATTGTGAGAGGAGATGCTCTAAGTCCCTAGAAGGTTTCATTGCCGTGCCTGAGGACCAGGTGTGTGATACGTTTTAAAAACACGACCAAAAGCAAGAGACATTGGAAGCACTAGTTAGAATTTGTCTGGCTATGGTAGTGGGAGGCTGTGGCTGCGTGTCCGGCTTTCAGACCATCAGCAAGTCTTCTTTCCTACCGACAAAGTGTGCCCGTGCAGAGCCACAGAGTGTGGAAATCCCCACGCTGTGCCCCGTCTAGATGATTCTCTGCAAAGCTATCTCTGGAGCACCCACACCCCTCTGCAGTTCCTCTCTTTTCTCTTCTGACTTCTGAGGCTCAGTATCCTCTCACTTTAGCAGAGTTCAGCAATTACTTGCACTTTTTACAGGGGGTTCCTGGAAACTAAAATGCTCTTAAGCTGCTAGGGAATGAATCCCTAATGGTAGAATGTCAGGAACCAAAGAGCCAGTGAGGATGTGTTTCTGGGCAAGAGAGAAGGCCTGCTGGTGGAAGTTTCCTCATCTGTGAAGTGGGGGGAACCCCACTCACTTAAAGAGGGCTTTAGGAGGATTAGCACAGTGCTTGCCACATGGTAGGTGTTCAGTCCACAGAGCTGTTGCTAAGAGCAGCCTCTGAACAACCAGTGCAGGCAGCCCGTGGAGCTAGCCTGCCCACTGCAGGGTCAGAGGCCTGGTGGGACCCCTTGCAGAGACACTGAAGATGTGTCTTCAGAATTGAGAACACGTTCCCAGGACAAACAGAAGAGGCCTGCTTTCCCCAGGGCCTTCTCCATCACCAGTGTGAAACCCTGGCCGCATTACAGAAAGGAAACCATCTGACCTTCATTCGACTTTGCTTAATTCCTTCTACGATCTGTTCCATCTGACGTAAAAACTGGTCCCGGGAAGCAGGGGAGGCCATGGCTCTGAAAGAAAGACCAACAGAGGTATGACCAGCAAACAGGACTCTCAGAAAACGGGAGGCACCGAGAGGACAGTCCTGTACCCGGATAATGCCCCAAGAGGCAAGCAGGCATTTACAAGGCAGGATGGACCCGTGGGGACCCCGAGATTCCAGGCAGCCAAAGATTCTAAACTCTGAGGAAGGCATGAACATTAGCCTGGTCTTGTAACTGAAGAGTAATCTTTTTTTCCCACTCTCCCTATAGTTTTCTTACTAATACATATTTTCTTAAATAAAACGTGACTAAAATTAACAATTTTTTTTTAAAAATTTTGAACAGTGGCACGTTCTGCTTAAGAAATGAATTTCACTTAGGTTTTAAAAATCTGCAGATTTAGAGGCACTGCTCGAGACTGAGAGACATTTTCTGAGATTTTCCTAAAACCAGGCTGGGAAACCTGGTCCTGTTTCCAGGAATAGCAGCTAAAGAAGTGATGCCCTAAAACTTGCCCCTTCACCTCCAGTTCTGCAGAGGAAATGACACCAGAAGGATCAGAGCACACGGATACAAGAATGAGAATTCTTACAAAGGACAGCCTGAGAGAAAGCAGAATTGGCCACAAAAACACTCAAACCTCAGCTTCTCTCAATGATCAGGGGATAAAGATGAAGGAACCATTTTTAGAAATGTCACAATGTTGTTAAGTCACTAACTGAATCTGAATATTAAATGGGGCTGTGAGGATTTTTGTTTGTTTTTAGTTAGAAATGAAACTTAAAGTCTACAACTTGTTATCCATTAAGATCTTAGTTGCTGGTCACCTGCCAGGGGACAGCAGAGACCTGTGCTGGAAACAGAGGAAGCCTGATAGACAGAGAGCCAGCCCGGATGGGAGGCAGGCCAATGGCCATGCTTGAGGGCTGGTATGATTTGGGTACAGATGGGCCTTGCCATCCAACTTTTGGAGAACATAGTTATACCTGAACAAAGTAGTTTAGAGTATGCACATGACTTAAAGGCCAAAATCTACCACAAGATTTGAAAAGTATTTAAAAAAATCATACAGATTATTTCATTATTTAAATTTTATCTTATCTTATTTTTTGGCCACACCACACGGCTTGTGGGATCTTAGTTCCCCGACCAGGGACTGAAGTTGGGCCCTCGGCAGTGAAAGCACAGAGTCCTAACCACTGGACCGCCAGGGAATTCCCTCGTTGTCTAAATTTTAAAGCATCTCTCTGTGCTCAAAAACAAATGTTATTAATCTCATCCTAGCAGGAAAAAAGTAATCTATGGAGAAATCATAGTAGTTAGGCATAGTCAAATTATTTGAAAGTTCACCTTTTCCGTAAGCTATTCCTTGGTGCTTTTAAAATTCACTGTATCATTAAGTTTTTGCAAGAACTCAAGCTCTGCGTAAACCAAGGCACATCCACACGTAGCAGCAGGGGTGAAAGCGTAAGAATCCCACCCTGAGCGCTGAGCCTTGCTCGATCGGGCAGAGGTGACCAAGCCACCGATGGGAGGAGGGCTGAGAGCACTTACTGTGAGAAGTTCTCATGAACTGAGTTCAGCAGGCTAATCTGGGGAGGAAAGAAGAACAAAAACACAAAGCAAAGGCTGACAGACGCCTGTGCTGACCCCAGCCACCGCAAGCTTGCCACGTGTCTCTGGAGGCTGCTTCTGAGATGAACACACCTTGTTCGCACAGATGAAAGTAACATGAAAAAAAAGAGCAACGTGTTCTCACCTCCAGAGTTTCCCCAGAGCGTCTACCTTCCCACAGCTATGACCACAGGAATGACAGAACCCAACACCCAGCCGGGAAGCCTAAGCCAACGTTAGGGCTCTCAGGGCTGTACCACAGCCCTTTCTGAGCTCACCAAACACTGCACTTTATTTTCAGGGCCATCAGCTCAGCAGAGGGTCAGTGGGCGTGGAGGGTGAGAACACTGTGCCCGTTCTACTCCTTCCCACAAAGTCTCTGCCAAGGCGGCCAGCTGCCGGGCAGCCCTGAGAGCCTCCACTGGTGTGCGCCCTTCAAGGCCCGTCCCCTAGAAACGCCATAGCCCGCACCTAGGACCCTCCATCTGTCCTGACAATCATCCAGGGCAGGCCTGTGAGTCTGGAGTCTAGAAACCTAGGTCCTCTTTCTGGCTCTGTCTGACTCGGCTTGTGAGCTCAGGACTGAGCATTTACTATACTTGGACTCAGGGTCACACTCTGTAAAACGGAGATGATATTCTTGTCCTTACGACTCCACAGGCATGTTGAAAGCTAAAATATCACAGGTATAAATAGACTTGAGATAAAATGTACAGTTTATCTAAATGCAAACTTCTAACCGCATTAGTATGGCTTGGAATTACATAACCCCACCCCCCTGCATATGCCTCGTTTTTAAAAGAATGCAACAACTTTAAACACTGCTGATGAAGGAAGGTCAGTGGGCTTCGAGGCTTCCTCAGGAGGGGCTGCCCGTCTTCCCTCACCAGGCAGGAAGAACCCAAGGCCAGGGTGTGCAGCAAAGCTACCCCCAGGGCTGACGTAAATCCCCCAAACGCACTTGGCTCATCTACTCGAACGTTTACCAGATGACTGTTCTGTGCCCATTACTGTGTACGGCCCTGGATACAGAGAAAACAGAACCCAACCCCTCCTCAAGGAGTGCATCTCGGAGGAGAGAGATCGATCTGGTTTGACTGACAATAGGCAGTCAAGGATAGTACTCACTGATGCCTCCATTTGGGTCCAGGTAAAAGATACGTCTGTAATACTGTCCTTAGTAAAGTGGTAATTAGTGCAGGTTGCAGGATGATGATAAAATAAAAATAGGTTCTGTCACCCTCAAGGGGAGGGGGAGGCAGGAGCTAATACGTATCACCACATGCGAGGGACTTCACAGGCACTGCCTCGTTCTGTCTCCGTCACTGCAGGAGTTCTCCCCGTTTTACAGGTGAGGAAGATAAAGCCGCACTAAAACCCAAACCCGTGTGAGTCCAGAGTGCCTGCTGGAGCCACCACACTGTGCTGCCGCTGGGAAGACAGTGCTGCTTTTTCCTAAACACAGCTGCACACCTGCCCCAATCGTCTGCCTTCCATCGAGGGCCCTGAGCACCAGCGGATCTGGCCTGAGTCAGAGTATCATGGAGGGGCTTCCCCGGTCACCCCTTCCACTCCCGCTTTCGTTCTCACAATTCTTTTAGTTCACGCCTCTGTCTGCCGCGGATGATTAAACCACCATTTCCCCCTGTCAACCCTGACAGCCCACCCTCCCCATTTCCTTTAGCTGGCTCCTTCCTTCCCCTAAAACTCAAACTAAAGTCTCAGCAGCTGCAGGCCCTCCTCCGTTTGCACCTCTCGAGCTTCCAGGATGTTTCTTTTTATGACATCGTCGCTCACGAGGCGCCATACAACTGCTGCCCACCCTGCACAGTGGGCACTTTCTGACCCTGTAGCCGGCACTGGGCACACGACACGTGCTCTTCCCACTTCAGCCGAAGGCATCCTGACACCACGTTTGTGCGAATTTCCCGGGCAGACAGCACCGGTAGCTGCTCATCTGATTATGTTTCTTCTTTCTATAAAGGCTCTTACCTCTTTTTCCAAATAAACCTTCTTGTCATCCAGGGTATTATATAAAGTGAAGAACTGCTTGGTTTCTTTGTGCACTGCTGAAACTGCAAATGCAAAGAAATCAGCACATGAGTGTGAAAATGTATCAAAACAATCCTGAGTACCCTCTCCCAGAGGAGGCGCTGCAGGACTCGGATCTGCCAGCGCTGTCTGTGTGGAAGCCCCATGGGGCACAAAGGCTGGTGTAGGGCTGCCGCAGGCTGACGGCACATGCGTGGCAGCGGAGACGGGCCCGCCGACACGAGGAGCCAGCGGAAGCTCCCTGTCGGCGTGCGGGACGCGGGTTTCTCTGAAGTCCTCCAGGTGAGGGGTCCCGGGAGGAAGGCAGAGGGACGAAGCAGCCCCATGCCAGCTCTTCCTGTCTGTGTGGCTCCCTCCCTTCCCACACTCCTCAGGGGCAGGAGCCACAGCCAGCTCGCTTTTGTAAACCCCGTGCTTAGGGAGAAAGATGTAACTTAAGGCAGAAACTATTTTCTGCTGAGAAACTGCCATCGTTGACACCTGCCCCTGATCATCTGAGTCAAATGTGAGGGCCGCATAAAACATCAGCATGGTGAGGTAAGACATGAAAGGAAGCGTGTATCTGGACGCATGTTCTGAGTAGGGACAGTGCTCCGGCTTGAACTAGGAAGGATGGTTGAGACGCCAAAGTCTCAAGGGAAAATCTGGGGTATATTCTGAAAGAAGACTTGGAGTTTTCCAAGTGGGAACTGTAGGGCACTGGCCTCCTGGGCCTGGGACCAGCTCACAGGGGTGAGGGACACAGGGAGTGCAGGGGGGCCAGCTGGCCCAGATGAGGCAGGAGTTAGGATTCTGAAGATTGTCCATCCAGTTAGGGGGAGCTATTAAATATCAAGGCTTTTAAAGCAAGAGTGTAAAATGATCAAATTTTGTGTGAGAAAGATCCCTCAGGCAGGAGTGCAGACAAAGGGTTAGACTCTGGGCAGTGATGAGAAGGTGGCTACAGCAGAGAAGACAGGGGGTTCTAACTTGGCTTGACAGCGATCCCAGTGGCCAAGGGGAAAGACAGAGGGGGAGGAAAATTCAGTCATGTATGTGTTGAGTTTGAGGTACCCGGGAGACAAGCAAGAGTGGGAGCCTAAGGAAGGGGTGATGGTCTAGGGTCTGTTTACAGAGGATGTGAGCTGGGCCTTGAAGGATTTTGTCTAACAGAGTGAAGAAGGGGTCCCAGCCGCAGGTTAACAGGAGTCAAGGCCTAGGATGTCAAAGTGCATGGGGTGGTCAGAGGCAGCGTGTGCACTGAGGAGGGCAGAGTGGGGACTACGGGCAGGAATCGGGACCTTCAGGCAGGCCACCTAGACTGGGGAGGGTCCTGGGCAGAATAAGGAGAGGGGCTTTCTTCAGTGGGTCTAGGAAGCGCCTGAGGATTTGTCACTGGAGAGAAGTGATATGACTGGATGGGTGGATGACAGACTCAGAAGGGGCTGCAGACCAGCTAAGGCTCACTTGGGCTGAGCTATGATGCCAGGGAGAACAGATATGGCAGCAGCGCTGGGAAGAGAAAGGTAATGACAGCTCTGAGTGTCACTCTGAGCCTGACGAGATGTGCTCACTGATTTAGGCTGAGGGAGACCCAGTCCTGCATCCCTGGGTGAACACAATGCTTTTAAAGGCAAGGACCACATGAGCAAGAAGGTCTGCAGAGGAGAACAATGAGCGAAGGCTGATCTAGAGATGCCGGGGTCATGAGGTTCCGTGTGACGCTGGAAAGTGGAGCCCAATGACTGACAGGGATGAGGGTGGGCTAGAAGCATCACTCTAAGAGCTCAATCAGCTTAAGCTATCTGTCCAGGGAGAGGGCAGTCAGAGCTCCATGGTGTTTCTCTTGGGCTTCTGGGCTACGTGAAATGAGTGGGCCTGATGATGAGCTGGGGGCCTTCCCAGGGGTGCTTTCGTGGATGGCGCCACCACGCTGAAGTGGGACAGAACCCCACGCCTCCTGCACCCCCCAGGGTCAGCCTTGGGAGCTTGTGTGTGGTCGATGCACCTACTCTGGCGGTAGAGTTCGATAAATCTCTTCTGATACTGTATTAGCTCGGCTCTGCTGGGCACTTCGTCAATCCTGCGATGCAAAATTGCTATTTCTCGGTTTCTTCGAGCCTAGATGCAAAAGGGAGGGGGAGACAACACTGTTTGGTGAAAGGCCTTACGTGTCCTCTGGGGAGCCAAAACACTGCTGCCACCCACCCTGTGCCCACACACCCACCCTGGAAGGCAGGCACCCGACGCGGCTGCGGCCTGAGGTGTGCGTCTCAGACCCTGACTCCCCCGGCAACACAGGGAGAAGGCATCAAAATAATGGATCAGAGGGAGGATTCTGAATGGGAGGGCATGTGTGGATGGTGCCCCCAGCCAGCCCACGAGGCCCCCAAGGACTCCAGAGCAGCTGATTCCCAGCATCAGGCAGGGACCAGGAAACAGAAGTGCTTCCCAGATGACAAGGGATGCTGCCCTGCTGCCTCCATGCAAATCCTAAATCCCTTAGCGTGTTTGAAAAGCTCCTACAGTTTCCTCCTAAAGCAGCTTTCTGGCACTTTCCCCCTCCTGTGAAACGAACTGGGCTCTTCTAGCCGAACTGCCCCAGGTGCATCCGGGGAGGCAGGGCTGTGTGTGGCACAGGGGAGACCTCGGGCTCTGAGGTGGGCAGCTTCCCCGAGGGGCAGCGCTGAAGAGGGCCACCCAGCTCCCACCACAGGTTCACGGTCTCAGCGCTGCCCTGCTGCGCCTCTCCGTCCTCCCCCTCTCCTGGCCCACTTTATCACAGAGGCAGACGGGGACCTCTAATTCATTAGGACGCAGAAACCCCTCCAGGCGCAAAACCCACTATCAACTGTCATGATCAAACCAAAATAGTGCCTGCTGCTCTGGCTAGAGTAGAGGGAAAGATGCACCTCTCCTTGTGGCCAAGGCTACACCTACCATGGGTGCTCAGGCTCTGGCTCCTATACTTTCTCAGGAATCTAAAGATAAAATCATTCACTCTCTTCACTGTATCTTTAACCTCTCCTTTTCTACTGGCTTCTTCTCATCGGCATTTAAATATGTTCAAGTCCCTCATCCTTAGAAAGGCCCTTCCTTAAACCCTGATCATGTTTTAGCTTCCATCTTTCTCCTCCCTTTAATAGCACAACTTCCTGAGAGCAACGTACCCCAGTGCCTCTGACCCCTCCACTCCCCTTGGTCACCCTTCAACCCACTGTCGCTGGCTGCTCCCAACACCCACTGGCACTGCTCTCGCCCAGATCACCACAGACCTTCTCTTGGCACCTATGGAAATTCTCAGCTTCCAGCTTTCCTGACTTCTGGCAACACTGACCCTTCTCTCCCCTGAGCTCTCTGCTCAGCTGCCACAAGACCTTGGGCTCCTGTCTTCCCTGGGCCTCTGGCTGCCTGCTTGGTCTCAACCCTCATTGGTGGAGTCCTTCTTTCCCTCTTCTCAGCCTGTGTTTTCACATCCTAGGTTATCACCTATACAGCACTGACCCCCAGATCTCCAGCCCAGACTGGGGTGAGTACCCCAACCTTTAAAAGCCCTACACAGATCTCACTAACGCTTCTATTCACACTCTCATCCCCTTCAGCCCTATCCTTTCTCCTTAGGCTTTTGCTCAATGAATAACACAAGGATCCACACTAGTGCCCAAGTCAGAAATTCCCCCACCATCCTCGACTCCACTTTTCCTCTAACCCATCCCAAGTTCCATGGATACAGCTGCTCAGCCTCTCACCTGCCAGTTTATTTCTGTCTATTTTCACTGACCCAGCCCTGGCTCAGGCTTCAGCAGGCTTAGGGTTCTACTGCACCTTCCCTCTAGCCAGTAGGTATGACTGACCCCCAGGTATCCAGCCTGCAGTATGCAATTTGCATATAAGCCCCCTTGTACTTTGATGTATATGGACATATCTTGGTTCTCAAACAGCCAGCCGGCTCCCAGAAGATAGAGCACCCCATTTACTATTTACTATTCCTGGGATCTAATGCAACACTGAATACATAGTAAGCACACAGTCAAAAACTTTCTAAGTATGCAGCTGTACTGTCCTGATTTTATTTAATTCTGTGTCTCTTTAAGATTGGTACAGTGTCCTTGTATCAGGACAAATTTGACTCCCTGGAATTTAGCCAAACAACTTAGCAAAATAAGCACGGGCCAGAGAAAGGAGAAAGAGGGTCCCATGGGCCCGTGCAGCCCCTTGGCCACTCCCCCCCAGAACCTGGCCTTCCTTTCCCAGAGAACAGAGAGAAGGCCTGGGCCAAAGTGCAACACAAGTTAACTCTTGGCTTTTGAATGTGCATGAGCCAGACTCTGGCAATGTAAAAGATTCTATAATGTAATTTTGATCTATGTGAATTTAGAGCCAACTTTAAAACTCCCCATATTTGATAGCCTTCTCACAAACCCCTAAGGTTATCAACTAAGACAGCTAAAGTGGGCACTTAATTTTAGGGGAAAGGTACTAGACAAGAACACAATATTTTTAAATCTACCTTATCCTCCCCCCACTTTTTTTTAAACAGCTATGAGATATAATTCACAGGCCATACATTTCACCCAAAGTATACAATTCTATGGGTTTTAGTATACTCACAGAGTCGTACGACCATCACCACTACCTAAAATTGCAGAACTTTTTCATCACCCCAAAAGAAACCCGTACCAATCAGCAGTCACTCCCATGTCTCCTGACCCCTTACCCCCACCATTAGGCAGCATTAATGCACTTTCTGTCTCTACAGATTTGCCTCTTCTGGACATTTTAACAATTTTTTGTAGTCTGCAGAGTACAAGTTTTACAATTCTTTTGTTAAATATATTCCTAAGTATTCTGCTCTACTGTAAATAAAATTTTCTTAATTAAAAAACAAAGTACTGGACAAGAACATTAGACCTCTAACCTTTGCTCCGGCACTTACCAGCTGCCTGTACTTCACAGATGTGACTCAATTTCTTCATACAGAAGATGAGGCTAATAGCTACTTTCCACCCATCTCAAATCAAACGAGACGATGGTGAAACAACTTACCAATGTGAGGTGTTATAACCAACATAATCCGCTGAGTTACACTCCAGATAGAAGAGCAAACAGCAGCTTTCCCGAGTCTCTCCAGCTCTTAGATGCTGAGGCTTTCTACTTCTGCTATAGGCACGCAAGCCTAGTTAGAGGCATTTACTGGCTCTTGTTTTCACTCACCTGTAGTAAACGGATCTTGTAAAGCTTCTCTTTCTCCATATTATACCGTCTGTCTAGGTCTTCCTGAAATTGGAAAGAAACACAATTATCTGGGAAGAGGAAATTTTCACTTTTTGATGAAATCTTTTGAAGTTGGACAGTTTTTATATATCTCCCTCATCTTGAGGCTCCAAATTCCTTTTTTCAAATGGCCGAGTTCAGGGTCGGGTCCTAAGTCCTGGGAGACCCTTGACCCTCTTTCACAATCACTTTATGACAACTCTTCCTTCTTCTGGGACCCAGGCTGCATCCTGGGTTCTTAAGTGAAGTATCCCTCAAGCCCACGTGCCCCTTCCTCCCGCACCAAAAAAGATCCACGAGGAGAAGACAACTGTGATTTAAAGAGCCTGTCGTTCTAAGTCTCTGTGTTTGGAGGTGATGATGGCTTGCTTCCTATGTTTCTGTTTAGACCTGCACTATCCAATGTGATAGCCACCAGCCACAAGCGGCTATTGAAATTTACGTTAACTAAAACTTAAAAATATTCAGTTTCTCAACTTCCCTAGCCACGTTTCAAGTGTTCAGTAGCCACATGTAGCTAGTGGCTACCATGCTGGACAGCACAGACAGAGAACATTTCCACCACTGCAGAAAGGCCCTTTCGACAGAGTTGAATTAAAAGAGAGAAACTAGCCCCTCGCTGAACCCAATGGGGTAAAAGACATGGCTGGATGGTTTGCTGAACTGGGGAAAGCTACAATAGTGTCAGAGGTGCCCCTTCACCACTGTGTGTACACACACACACACACACACACACACACACACACACACACACACACACACACACACCAGCTCCTCCATGGGGCTCAGCTGCAGGCAAACCTCAATAGCCTTCACCATGGGAGTCCCAAAGCTCACTCTCTAGGAGCCTCTGAGGGCACGAAGGGAAGAGAAACCCTAGAGGAGGAGAATGTTAGAGGCTTTCCTGTTTCTCTCTTCCTTCTCCTCTTCCTTTTCTACTCCTTTCTCCTAGAAGCACCTGTTTAACTCAGAACAGGGATCCGCAAACTACAGCCCAGCAGCTAAATCCCACAGCCGTTGGGTCAATTTCGCCTCTGTGCCTAGTTTTGTAAATAAAGTTTTACTGGAATGTAGCCATGTCCTTTCACTTATCTATAGACTACCACGACCACAGTGGAGCTGGCCCACAAAGGTGACAATATTTACTACCCAGCCCTTTACAGGCTGCTGACCCTGGAACGCATCCCCAAAGAGAGAGCTCTCTCCCTATGCACTGCTCGCCCCTCAGAGCCTGGGCTGTGATGGGCACGTGTGGACCACACAGGCCTGTCCCCTTCAAGGCTCAGATGCCAGGGTGGGGACGGCATGCCTTGTGCCAGGTGCCGGCTGTCAGGGCTGTTCGCGGGAGGTCCTGCTCCACACAAGGGGTGGATGCACGAGATGGAGCCATGCCCCAGGAGCCTGAGGCCAAGGAGGTGGCTGCAGACAGGATGAAAGGACGCATGAGAAGCTGCCACACCCGCAGAGGACAGCGGGAGTGGGGGGGGGTCCTGAGAATGGGCAGGTACTTACGTTGTGTGTCTTGGCAGGGGTTAGGGCACCCTGCTGCTCTCCCCCGGAGAGGGTCTGCAATGAGGAAAAGTAAAATAAAAAGAAAAAAAATGTTTCTGAGGAAAGGGATGGTACGGAAAAGCTGAGGGTCCAGATATAGGAAGGGGGCGGGGGTGGGCAGACCACGTCTGAACAGGGCACAGCCTGCACACTAGCCCAGGATTTTAAATTGTTCTTAAATACCTGTCAGCCACACACTAACAAGCTAAACTCTAACTGTCTTTGAATGTGAGTCAATCCCTCTAACAAGGTGTGACTACTGAGAAATGCCATCCTGAAAGTCTGTGATTTATGCAAACCCAGAGGCTGCTTAGCTCATGTGAGCCTCCGAGCTCAAAGTCTTAGAAACAACTGGAAAGGCTGGATGTGGGTGGGTAGTCCCAGGACACCACCCACTGCACGGCCACACTCTGATATCCCCGTGCCAGTCTTCACGGCTGTGGCTGGAGTGGCACAACCCATCACGACAGGGAGATGGCACCTCTGAGGCCCATCTCCCCAGAGCCCTGGTGGAAAGCATTTGGACTCACGCTGGCTGCTTGGACAAGTCCCCTCCCCTCTCTGAGCCCCAAGCTCCCCATTTCCCCAAGAGAGAGGGTGCAGTCGATGGGGTCCAAAGCCACACCCAGCTCTCACATCTTAAGCACAGGGAGCCTCAGCAAATAAGCCTTGAATGGAGTGTGAGAAGGGACAAACCACAGCGATCCCTACAATCTCATTTGGTGAAAGAAACAGACTTATTTTTCTGTCCTTGTCCACACTAGCTCCTTGGAAGGTCAAGGCGTCTGTTCCGAGAGCCAGTGGGCCGTGTTCCTGAGCCCGGGATGCTCCTGTGCTGCCAGAGCTCTGACCTCACATCCCGTGCCGCTCTCTGCTGCCGTCTTGTGTCCCTGGGCAGGAGCGCAGGGTGAAATGAGCAAACTGGCACAGAATTTACAGGCAAATGGGACGAGTGGGAACAGAGCTCAGGGGGCTCCTGCAAACACCCTGTCCCTAACAGAGGGGGCAGCCGGGCTTGTGACCCGTTAATTCTTATCTGGAGTTGCTGCTGGCCACACCTATGGATGTTTCAACCCACGGAAGAAAGACAAAGGACAGGGACAAATATCTAAGAAAACTACTTGAGAAATGTGTGTTCAGAGGACCAGGCTGAGGGAAGTCTGGTCTTTTTCTTTCGGCACCAGACTCTTCGCTGTTGAGTCCTCTAGAAATCCTTTCACGGTGGAAGTCACACATTCCCCAGCAGACCGGAGCACTTCTCCACAGCCTGTACCTTTTCATCTCTGCCTGGAGCCCTCTCAGCCTTCAGGTTTTCAATTTCCTGCTGCAGCCGGGCCATCTCCTCCTTTAAAAGTAACATGAACATTTGTAAGATTTGGACAGGCTAGTAATCGGAGGTAATTATTTATCTTGATCTAGAGTCTTTTTTTTCACATTTCGTGAGTTTACATGGAGTCAGAAAGTCCATTAGGCAGTAGCTCCCCAGACCCCTGATTTTCAGCCTGGGAAGGTTAACTCAGGAGGATACAGGCAGCTGTACCTCAGTCAGAAGGGGCCTTTCTTCCTAAAGGGCAGGCAAGGCTCGCAGTAACCCCTGGGACACGGAATGAACGAGTGGCTTAGAGCTCAGTTCAAGCCTCCTTCTTGGTGCCGACCCTTCTCCACCTTTCCTGGGACCTTGCAGCCCGGAGCCCTGCCTCACCAAGGCACTCCTCCCCTGCCACCCGGCCCTGTACAAGTCAGACCAGCTTCCGGATGGCTCTGGCGTTACCGGACCATGAGGTCTCACGTGGCAGAACACGCAACACACAGACACACCAGGTTTTCAGGGCGGCCCTGGTCTCCTAAGATGCTATGCCTTTTGCACTTTGTAAGACTTTTCTTTTCAGTACATTTGGAAATTAGAAAACATCGTTTGTTAGACTGTGCTCTCGGTCTGGGGGTCTGGCACACCCAAGTCACTTGCGGTGTCCTTGGAGGGCACCTACCATAGTCCTCTACTCCTCTCACATACTGCCACGTACCCGCCTGGTGAGCCTGCTTTTCCGACTGCACCTGGACAGGACCCTTGGCAGCGCAAGAGAGGGAAAGCAGGAGGTTTTACAAGAATCTTGTTTAACATCTGCCGACACCAAGCAACACTTACTCGACAATGTGCTTTAAACGCCTGTTCCTGACTTTTCAGATTTTCATTCATGGCTACAAGGGCTCTCAAGCTCTGCAGGATGCTGAAAAGAAAAGACCAAAAAATGACTGACTTGAAACAAACTATTATGATTTTATGAATCACAGGGAAAACCAAGACCCTAGATAAAAAGGGATTTCTTTCTTAATTTTCTTGTCTCTCCCAAGAGTGTCCCAAATGTTATGACTACCCTTTAACTGACATTATTATTCATTTATAAGCCAAGTCCATCAGGCCACATCCAAACAAACACTACAGAATTCAGCATTAAAATGTCAGCTGCAGAAACAACAAGGAGTTTCAAGATTACTGTATATTTTTAATGATACTGATTACTTAACAGACTCAGAGCACAGACAGTATCGTAATTTTAACTCCTATTTTTCATTTCCCTTCTGAAAGGAAATGAGTTTTAAGGTCACTAAAAGCACCAATTTGAAATTTAAAATGTCAAGTATCTAATAGTACTTTGCTCCACATCATGAAAAGAGGGTTTCTAATCATAAAGCCAAGTAATCTGTAGGTACTTCTTGGCTAAAAATGTCCACCAAACCCAGAACTGCTCAATCTGTGCCTGAAGCATTTTATTACTTCATGATTTCACTCAAGTGAGTGACACTTGGGAGATTTCACCACCCAGTTTGGTGCTAAAACGGTCAAATGTAAGTGATTATATGTAATTTAAATTGTCTAAATACAATTAATTGAAAAACAAAACAAAACAAAACACAAAAACCCAGCAGCTGTGTCTTGGTCAAAAAAGACTGTACCTTCACTCCCAAAGGACAGGGCTAAAATGTGTGCTGTTAAAACCTGGTAACCATGGTTGATTCTAAGGGAGGGGGGAAAGGGCGGGAGGAGGTTTTTCGGCACACGTCCTTTTGAACCTTGAATGTATTACTTAGTTTTTAAAAACAGAAAAACAAAACAAAACACAAAACGAGCTGTTCCTGACCCCAGGGGGAACTGGGGAGGGGGGAAGAGGAGGCTAACTCAGCACCCCCTGGGCAACAGGCATGGCCCAGATCAGCGGTGAAGTAACTGAGCGGCATGGGGCCAGCAGCAACGACCCCCAGTTCCTCAGCCCTGTGCTCAAACCACCAGATAGCTTCACGGAGAAAATAAGCACATGCTGAAACCTCTTACCTTGGATCAGCTTTGGCTTCTACCTTCTCAAGGGCGGCCTGTTCCTTGTCCAGTTTCTCACCATAACTCTTGAGCTGCGGGAGACAAGGAGGCACGTTGTGGGGACAGGAGATGTCCTCTCCTTCCCGGCTCACACCTGCACCCCTTTCCTGACAGCCCACTGGATTTGGCTGTATGTTGAGAAAATAGGTGGACGAGAGGAAGAGGATGGGGGTGGAGGGACAGCATGGAAAGGTCAAAACCAGACCCTTCTTGACACATTCTGTTGGTAAATGAGACCTTAAAGGCAATACCTTTAAGTCACAGCAGCAAATGGGTGGAAAGCCAAAAGTAATGCTGACAGCAGGTGTCTTTCAGTAGGAAGAGGTAAATAACAACAGTGGCTGTGAGAGACAGACCTGGGTTTCCATTTCAGGATACCACTATCATGGCTGCTTGACAGGGGCAGGGTTAAATCTCCCATCTTGAAAAATTCCACTTTCTCTTTCTGAGTCAGACAGTTGGGGATTTAAAAGAAGAAATTTTAAAGAAATTCAGATTTTAATTTTTAAGGTGTGCAGATCTTCCACACAATAGAATACTAAGCTGCTATTAAAAAAAGAAAGAATAAACAGCTCTTTTATGATGACCTCTAACATCTACTGTTGGTTGAAGAAAACAACATATAAAACCATGATTCCAATGTGCTGCCAATGTGTATAAAGGAATGTATACATCGGATGTACACAGGTATAAAAGAACCTACATGTTATTTGTATATGCATGAAAAATTTCTGAAAAGATTCACAAGAAACTGGTTACCCTCTGGAGAGAGTAGCTGTTTGCTTGGGTTACAGGGGGACACCCTTCATACTTTTTGAATTTTGAACCATGTGAATGGGTTACCTATTAAAAAAAAACAAGTTAAAGTAGTTCTAAGAGTTCCAGCTGAAAATGGAAGACCAAACACAAGCTGCAGCAAGCTCCTCTTGCCTCAAGTCCAGGTGATTCTGCTGGATCACAGGAGTTGGGTACCTCGGGGACAAGGAAGATAGCAGCAGACAGGAAGGGCCTGCGGAGGACTGCTGTGTGGACCCAGAGGACACAGGAAGGCCTGGGGTGCAGGGCTGGGGTCTGCATCAGGACGAGCCAGCGGGCTATGCAGTGAAGCCTGGCTCCCTTAACCCAAGGGCTGGCGCATGGGTCCCAGAGGCAGGGCAGCCCCCAGAGAGCTGGCAACACTCGGCAGCAGAGACGATGCCCCAGCCCCGAACATCAGGTACCACTGGCTGATCCCACCAAATAGTGGGACCCACCCTTCCAGAATAGTGACTGCACAAAATGGACACAGAACCCATACAGTTGGTAACAGAAAATTTCAGAATCAACAGTAAGCACACCATGAAGAATTATCAAACATTTGAAGAAAGATATAACCATAAAAAATGTATCAATTCAACAAATGAATTCTGATCTGAAGGAATAGTTTATAGATCAAGAAAAACTTCAGACACAGTTAATGCCCTCAGAGAGGCAAGAGAGGATACTGCATATTAAAAACAGAATTAACCTCTCACGTAAAAAATCAAAGCTGTGATTGCTGAAATTGAAAGCGCACAGGCTAGAACCTGGGGGCCTCCGCTAACACAGAGGCCTGCCGCAGCCCCCATCCCCCGGCCACACGTCAGGGCTCCCATCTGTCCTCTACCTTCCGTGCTCTGCTTCACTTTTCCTAAGTTTACTGGGAAGGCAGATCTTCCCTGTTTTCCAGTGCTACTAGGTTATCCTGCAAGGCAGGTTTTGCTGAAAAGGTAAAACCTGGGCACACTGGCATGAAAGGGTTCAGAGTGCTCATTCTGCCCAGTCCTTGCCTTGAACAGATAAGAAGACTGAGGCCCAAAGGCAAAGTTCATTACTGATTCAGGTTCACAGTGTTCAGGATTCTGACCAAATCCGTCTTCTATATAAGCTGTTCAGCACTAGGCTTTGGATAGCCTCCCGTTTTTCTAGATGGCAATTAGTTTGACTGCCCTCCTAGACAGCAAGCTCGCTAAGAGGTCATTGGTGCCGGATTGTTAGCAGTGGAATCTGAACGGCCCCTCTGCTTTAGTTTCTCCAGCTGCAGAACAGGGATATCAACGGTGTGTTGCCAGGGTTGTTATGAAGATTCAATGACTAATACAAATGATGTGCCCAGAGCACACCCAGCACACTCTAATGTTAGCTGCTACTATTATGGGAGGACAGGAAGACTATCTATTACTGACTTAACTCATAACTTCCACCTTTCTAGCACATGTACGGGGTTCAAAAAATATTTGACTTAGTGTTTAATACCAAAAGTGACTTGCTAGCCACTCTGGATTTATATCCTAAGACAGTTAAGTGGTTTGGGAAATGGGATATCAAGATGTTTTGCCTTTAATCTCTTCCAGATTGTTATAGAAAGATGGATCCATGACTTGGCAAACTTCAAGCCAGGGACTGTGGAGCATGAAAAGTAGGACAGCTGCAGGGATTCCACCCCAGGAGTTTGCCATCTAATCCAGAAGGAATGGAGTCACAGAATAGTGTAAAGAAAGCTGATGTGTCCAAATGCACCACAGGCATCTTTAGAAAGAATTTTGAAAAAATTCCTCTAATTGTCATTCTTGCGTCTGCCCTTTTCAAACATTCTGACAATAATTGAAGCCACCAGTCCAGGTCAGAATTACAAAGCTTTGTCAGGTTTATAGCAAAGCAGTGAGCTAAGTGCTGCATACTGCTAGAGAAGTGACAATTTTAAATGGGCAAATTTCATGTGAAATTAAAAAAAAAAAAAAAATAGGGACTGCCTTGGCTTCAGAGATGCCTTTGAAGGCCAGTCCCACTTCCACATGGTCCAGAAAGCACTAGGTGGGGCCCTCACAGCGAGGCCCTTGTAAAGTACCGCTGTAGCCCGAGCACGAAAATCACAATGGGGAGAGCTCTTCAGACCTGGGTGAGGATTCGCTTTCCGTGGAAACAGGGACAGAAGTAAAAAGAACTAAATTCCTCGCATGACAGAGCTAGTATCACAAATGTTTGTGTTCCTCGCCTGGCTTCTGAGGCAGTCACCAGTGGGAGGTAAGTATGCTGTGATGCTGATGGAGGACCGCACAGTCGCCATCTGGGTCAGGACACGGACCACAGGGTCAAACAGACCCACAGCCCCTCTTCCATCCCGCCTAGGAGATCACTGGCAATTGTGAACAACGAATTATACCCTCTGTAGTCGTGTCATCTCACAAAAAGAAACCTCTCTCTCACGGAATCCAGTGCTCTGGAGCAGAGGCCCTTTGCCGTGAATGACCCACCGTGTTCTTCAATGTGGCCGCCCTGCCTGTCAGGCCCACTGTCCTCAGGAAGCTTCCCGGACCCCTGCAGCCCACGGCGACCTCTCCCACCCAGACTCTGATGGTTCAGAACACGGCAGTGTGGATAAACTGATGGCTTGAGTCATGCGCTACCATGTGATTGTCCTTTGTCCCCAGATGGACCTGAGCCCTGAGAAGGGGATGGGGACCCCTCCACAAGGACTGATGATGCAGACATCCCATCAGTGGTGCAGGTCAAACGATTACCAACAAGACCCGTGGAGGGTGGAGGAAGGAAACCTGCTCACCTCTGTCAATGTTTTCTTTTTTTCCTCATATCTGGCTTGTAGGTTGGTACGACTTGCCTGCAGCTGTAAATGAAAGATAAAAGACATCTGTTCTCATTTGGTCCTCACAATGGCACAGATTTGGGAAGTATCCACATTTCACAGATGAGAAAATGGAAGCTCAGAAAGATTTAAACTAAACAAATATGGACGTTTTTGACTCAATTAGCACCAACTACATGTCAGGTGATATACTAGGTTTTCTGCGTAAATCCTAACAGTGAATCCTTACTAAATTCAATGGACGAAGACATTATCCTTATTTAACATATGAGGAAATAAAGACTCAGAGGGGTTAAGATACTTTACTAAAGTTTCGTAGCTGATAACTGATAAGGCCTGGGTTCAAATTCAGGTCTGACTTCTTTGTATGGCTACAATCACTTCAGTTAACAAACCTGCCAGTTCACAGGATACAAACTGCATTGCTGCCCTCAAGAATCTAGCATAGAATTTGACTGGATGGCAAACAATGCCAGATAGAAGAAAGGATTCAGGACTTCAACATGAGGAGAAAGAAAATGAACTACCTTTACTGCTCCAAGTTATACAATCGTAAGCTTACATCTCAAAAATGTCATTTCCCTTTTCCTTACAAAAAAGGTATATTTTGTGCTATGAAATTTTAGGTATCTGAAAACATTCCATTCAAAGCTCAAAGCGTTTGTACATGTCTACTTTTGAAAAGGGGATGTGGTAGAAAACCACAGTTAGACTCGTCAGACACTGGTTGTTACCTGCGTACAAATTAACAATGAGAAATTGTATTTTGTATCTCAACGATTATTTCAAAATAACTCAGCCCATTAAAAAAATTTATTTATTTACTTATTTATTGATTAATTGATTTATTGATTGATTGATTGATTGGCTGTGCCGTGTGGCTTGTGAGATCTTAGTTCCTCGAACCAGGAATTGAACCCGGGCCCCAGCAGTGAGAGCATGGAGTCCTAACCACTGGACCACCAGGGAATTCCCAACTCAGCCCATCTTTAAACCTGTAAGCAACCTATTAAGAATTATGTCACCTTCAAAAATCATTACTCTTAAACTGTGCTTCTAGTTACCAGTCTCCACAACTGATGAATTTCCAGGCAGGCCTCTCAGGAAGCCACCTCAAGCAGAGGGCAGGAGAGAGAGAGGAGGGAAGCAGGGGGCTCTGGCTTCTTGCTTTTCAAAGTGTGCCATCTGTGCAATGAGGACTGTTATTAACCTGTCTGTGTCACTAGTAGATGAGAGCATTTCTGGAGAAAGTTTGTTTTTCTCTTGAGATCCTAATGACTTAACTCTTGAAGCTCCAGGAAGAGTTCCTGCTATTTTCGCACCTGCTTCACCCACCTTCCTGCCCCCCTCTCTCCCCTGCACCCACCCACCCATCTGACATTTACCCAAGACTCTGCTCAGATGAGGTGTGCAGTGGAAGGCAAAGAGCACGGCACAGTCCTTTCCCTCAAGGAGCCGAACCAGTAAACTCGGGATTAAAGTATGAGAAGAGCTGGGCCAGAGACGGGCCCCGGGGAGGCCAAAGAAAGAGTCCTCTTGCTCATCAAGGAAGGAGTCACCGACAAAGACACACGGGGGCTGGATCCTGACAGGGAAGACACCTCTTCTCTTTAATTAACTAATCACAGATCTGCCCAGCTTTTCTCTAACAGGGGTTGTCCCAATAGCTTAGCTAAGTTTTTGTCTTGCTGGAGTCCTCCGTGATTCTCCCATCTCCATCTTCTTCTTCATCATTAAGCCCGAGACTTAACCCCAAACTTCAGCTGCTGGTTAACACTTCCTTTCTGGATTCCTCTTTCTTCAACCTCAGGTTTCTTGTCAGCTATCTACTAGCTGCCTTCCTGCTCTCTGCTTTGGCAGCATATTCCCCTATTGGACCATGTTCTTTATTCCTTCTCCTTCTTTTACTCCTCCTTCCATCTCTCTGTTGGGCTAAGGCTCTCTCCGTGGTTCTCAACACCAAGGCCGCAGGAGAATCCTGGTCACTTTCTACCCTCATGGCCTTGCAGGAGAGGTTCTTGGATTTAAAGAGTTTGGATTTTCTCATATACTATTGGTAGAAGTATAAATTAGTAAAACAATTGGTGAATAATTTGACAGTTTCTAGAAAAATTGAAAATGCATATTTTTTTGATCCCCCAATTCCACTTCTTAAAATCCGTTTTACAGAAGTATTTACATATTTGCACAAAGATGACTGTACAAAGGTGAGCATGGTAGCATAAGTTTACAACTGGGAAAAAAAACCCTGGGGAAAAAAACCTCATAAATAGAGGACAGGTGAAATAAACTACAGTACATATACACTGTGTATATATACTATGTTCTTTCATCAGAAAGAGTGAGGTAGATCTATAGGTTCCAGTCTTGGTTCCACTGCTAATAAGCTGTGTGACCACAGGCAAAACTGCTTCACTTCTGTGTCTCTGGTTCTTCATTTGTAAAATGAGGGTAATAATAGTACCTCCTTCACAAGGATGTTGTGTGAACTGAATGAGTTAATTTTTTAAAAAATTAATTAATTAATTTATTTTTGGCTGTGGTGGATCTTCGTTGCTGTGCACGGGCTTTCTCTAGTTGCGGCGAGTGGGGGCTACTCTTTGTTGCTGTGCACGGGCTTCTCATTGCGGTGGTTTCTCTTGTTGCGGAGCACAGGCTCTAGGCATGCAGCCTTCAGTAGCTGCGGTGCGCGGGCTCAGTAGTTGTGGCCTTAGGGCTCTAGAGCACAGGCTCAGCAGTTGTGGCGCACGGGCTTAGTTGCTCCGCGGCATGTGGGATCTTCCCGGACCAAGGCTCGAACCCGTGTCCCCTGCGTTGGCGGGAGGATCCTGAACCACTGTGCCACCAGGGAAGTCCCTGAATGAGTTAATTTTGAGAAGCACTTTGTAATTACTGTAAAAGAAAGTCCTTATTAGACATTACTATTACTGACAGAGAGATATCTGTGATAAAATAAGTGAAAAATAAACTCAATTTTTATAACCAGACAACCCCCTCTCCCCAGGTGAATGAGCATATGTAAGAGCTTGCACAGCCTAGGAAACAGCGGGTTGCTCTAAGGAACGGGACTGGGTGAGAGTACAAGGGGATTCCCATTTTTAACTTCATGCAGTTCTATACTATTTTGTTTACTTACAGTGAGCTTGTATTATCCCTATAATTTAAATTTAATGAGCTGAAGCATTTAAATTTATGAAGACAGAAAAAAATGATGTATTTGTCTAGAGTATATCCCCTCATCACTACCTTCAGACCCCTGAGAGCAGAGATCGTAACTTGTTCTTTCACCACCACGGCCTAGTTAAGTGCCCAGCACAGCGGTGCTCGGCTAATCTTTGTGAATTAATAAATGCTCTTCTTGCCCTGTGATCTTCTTCTAGGACAGAGGCTGGCAAATATTCTCTATAAAGGGCCAGACAGTAAATACTTCTTTAGGCTCTGTAGGTCTCAATTCTGCCACTGGAGCTTGAAAACAGCCACAAAACATATGTAAACAAATGAGTGTGCATGTATTCCAATAAAACTATTTACAGAAACAGGTGGCGGCTGGACTGCCCTAGGGCCTGCGAGTGTTGACCCCTGTTCTAGAATCTCTTTTGACCATTCTGACATGGAGATCTTAACACCTTCCCCAGTTTCTCTCTTCTTGAAGAATGGTTTTATTTTACTTGAATAAAATTATGAAAAGAAAACACTAACCTCTTCCAGGTGTTTGGTCTTCTGCAGAATCTGCTTGTTCAAGGAAATGACTTTATGATGATGTAGTTGGGAGGTTCCTAATTTTTCTGGACTTTCTTCAGCTGATAGCTCAGACTGCTGTGGGAAACAGATGGAAGACCCAAAGGATTTAATTAGCCCGCCCCAGTGCATTAAGACAGCCCTGTCCCTGCTCAGTCTGGGCAGAACACTACTGGGCAGCCGGTCACAACCAAGCCAGTGGGGCCCCGGGGTCCAGTGCAAACCCAATTCAGAGAAGAAGATTTTGACCCAATGACCAAAAGCCCGATCAAGAGTGTCTACGTTCCTGGCAGAGTGAACAGCATGCGCAGAAGCACAGGGGTATATAACTGCGGTTAGGTTGATATCACATAAGCAATAGGTTCTCATCAAAGGGTCTCAAATAGAGGAATAACATGGTCATCTTAGTATCTTCATTAAGACCATTCTGCAGTTATTAAGAATGATGAATTGATTCACTTTCATCAAAGTATTATAAATATATGGTTAAAAAGTTTAACCATTCGGAAGCACTTACAATGAAAAGAAACAGTCTCTCTCACACCTTCTTCTCCCCATCCATGGGCCCATTTCTCATTTCTATTCCTCTGGTGTTCACGGAGGATAGATTTGAGAGAGGCGAGAGTTGCTGAGAGAGGCCAGGAGGAAGGTCCTGAAATTGTGTACATGGTGAGGGGATGGAGAAGAAGCGCTGGACAGGACGTAGAGACTGTCAGGACGGGAAGTGAGCAAGGGAGAGATTTCTGGTTGGGGTGATGAGGTGAATGTAGCAACGTTACCAAGAAACCGTGCAAAGAAGGGGGCAGCTTGGTGCAGATACTGAAAACAAACACTTGCCTCAAGACCCCAGAGAGGGAAGTCCCAGGAACAAGAAGTTTGACCCTATTCCAATAGGCATCTTTAAAATACTTCTTGGGTGATCACAGAATAGACAGCTTCACTGACCAGCCAATGAACACCCATTATAACCACACTGCCTTCTTTACTGGAAGTACCCCAGTTCCAAGCTAATCACTGATTTTAAGCCCAAGCACAACGAAACTGTATGAATATCTGATTTTCCCTGCATGTTTTAACAGTGATCACGAGCTTCAAAGTTTTGGAAGATTTACCTCTGGTGGAAAGAGACAGAAAAGCGAGAAGGAGAAGAAACTGGATGGTACGGTCACCACTTATCTTGGTTAAGGATTTCCCTGAATAAGTCAGAGGCACTATTAATAGAGGATAAGTGTTTTGCTGCTTAATGACTCTGGAGGTGGGAGTCAACCAGCAGGATATGGCTGCATAAAATGGCAGGAAACATCATTTTCTATCTTGTGAGCTGCTAGGCCATAAAGGAGAACTAGACATTACAAAATAGCTAGCTTTGAAACCTGGGATCTTTGGAAAATGTCAACTAACACACTCCAGCTTATCTGAATTTCTTCAAATTGGAGTTAACTTTTAAAATGCAATTAACTTTGGGCACATCAAGATATTTACAACCTGTAGTCAAGGGAAGGAGAACTGTTCCTGAAAATTATTTGAGAGCATAAAAAAAGGGGGAAAAGGAAAGAGCACTTCCTCTTGATTTTCAGATCACTTGTCAGAAACATAATTATAATTAACTAATTATATCTCCTCCACTTTGACTACATCATCCTGAATTATGTTATCAATTTGGCCACTCTTGTCTGTTATATATTTAGTAGCTTGCTTCTTATAGTTCATTTCAGATTTCGGTTTTAACATCCAGCTTAGATTCCTTGATACTGATTTCCAAAATGTCACTGGTATATCCTCAGAGCATTCTGCTTTACTAGCAGAATTACATAAACCCTCCGTCTCATGATTTATTAATGTCTGAAATGGAATTAATTCCCCAATCATAGGAACTACCCCACGTGGCATGTCTCTATGTTTGATGTCAGGATTATCTTGAGTGCCCTGACCTCCTCTGGCTGTTTCTCTGGCTTTGGATCAGGTCAAGCTGTGGGCAAGCAGGCTCCAGGGGATCCATGTCTCAGTCACCTCCCAGGGAGACTTCCTCTGGTCTGTGGGGGTGAGGGGTGGGCACATACTCATTCAGTGCTGTCCTGCACCTTTGGCATGAGTTGGATGATGTCTCCAACTCTTAGCATGCCTTCCTGCTG
>NW_006783631.1:2272919-2287881 GCF_000442215.2 Lipotes vexillifer
TCCTGCTGAGAAACTGCTTTTATGCCCAAGGTCCCAAAAGAATGAAAACTGCATTTCCCACCCAGCTTCCACACCCTCTTATCAGTGTACCTGTCAACACGCACAGCTTTGTTTAAGACTATGAGCTTTGACTTCACTTCCAAGAACCCCTCTTGCAGGAAAACCAGTAGCTAGCTTGCAATCTGGAAAGAGGACTTCCAGGCTAGCTGGCTATTCCTCCCCCCTGCCCCTGCCTCTCTCTAAATTTAAATTTTTAGCCACATGGTCCCTTAAGATCCTTTCAGGGGGTCTTTGAGGTCAAAATCTTTTTCATAATGATACTAGGATATGATTTTTTTTCACTCATTCTCTCATGATTGTACAGTGAAATTTTCCACCTGTTATATGACATGTGATGGTATCACTGCTCTGATGTTAATATGTAATGCATTTATCATTGTTATTTGTAAATGAATTAATATGTAAGTTTTTTGGACCTCCTCAGTGATTTTTAAGGGTTCTTATAGTGTCCTGAAACTAAAAATTTTGAGAACCATTACTTTAAGGGGCTGGCTCTCTTGGGAATCTACTCACTGACTAGGGCAGCCTCATTAACCCTGACTCCAGCCAGTGCAGTGGGCCCACCCACGAAACTGAGAGGGGAAGCGCTTCCTGATTCCACCCTCACTAGACAGCTGCTTCAACCAACCAGAGAGAAAATACTTGTAGTGCACTGAAAGGATGCTCAAGTCGCCATACAAACTTACTATTACATCTCTGTTATGACAGTGTATGTCCCAAGCGAACATGGGCTTTCAAAATCCTTTCTCTTGCTGCTAGGTAGCAATTCTCACTGCTCTGTGCAGTCCCTTAAACTTGCATCTGCAAAGCATTAATGTACATGTCAGGTTATTAAGTGCCACTTCCACATCTGACATTTCTCCAGTGCAATTAAAATGAATAATATGCACATGAACAGGCCCACAGTGCATATAAATTTGTGAATTCCTCCATTTGCCTGAGTCTAGAGATGGTGCTACGCAAACTGCTTTATCTAACGGGAAGTTATTTTTGTAACAGAAAAAAATCATTTATTCCAGAGCTGAACTGAAGAGAGTTCTTAACCTAGTCAACGGGAAGCTGATTGCTCTATATTCCAAACACACTTTTTATTAAGTAATTGAAATTTTTCATTTCTTTCAAATACCCTCCTCAAAGCCAAAAGAACTAGACCAACGAAGGCAGAAACAGGTCTTTGAAACGGTACGGCTCATCTGACATTGTATCCACTGACAGTCACAGTGGGAAGAAAACTAAAGATCACCAAGGTGGATCTTAAAGGACGAAACAAAGTTGGACAGATGGAGAAAGGAGAACGGGCTTTACAGAAAATCCTTGACAGAAAAAAATTAAGTCCCTGTGGTATATTAACTGATTTTTACTTGAAAAGCCCAACATCTCTCAAAGAATGCCAACCATCTATAAATATTGCATTGTGTTTACATTACAGCAGGGGCTAAAGTGCCAATCTAATTTTGTTCAACAATTTCAGATTAAGAACATGCTTTCAAAACCACAGGGTGGATTAAGATGACGTCTAGTGCAGATTCAATGTTTTCTAATAATTGACAGATGTTTGCAATTTCTATTCTTAGGGGAACCAGATATAAATGTCACTCGATAATATTAGTCCAGTTCAAAATAGTAAATTTCTAAGAGAAACAAAAAAAATGATTACTTTAGCTAAAACTATATACTTTCATAATGAAATAGACCCAAAAGGTTATCTACATATCAATCTTCCTACTACAGGAATCTTTCCTATGTCATCCCTCTCCCATTCCCCCACTAAAATATGGCTACTAAGCTGTCAATAATAAAAGATCCTTATCTCATGAGGGTGCCACAAGTTCTCCATACTGAATAGATGAACTTCAGTTTCTGGACCTTGACAAACCCTCCCACTGAAAACAAGTAAACAGGCAATATAAAATATTTATTTTTTTAATCTTAAAAAAAATCTATGTGCTAGCAAGAATGTAAGAAATCCTAAAAGGCCAAAAAGTTAGTAAAAGTGGGAATCCAAGAGGTAGGTGTACCCATGGAGGCTGGCTTTTTTCTTGAGTATTTGCCAAAACCAGTTGATCTCAGGCTTTGATTTTTATAATTCAACAACTGCTTTGCATAATGCTTGACACAGATGTAGGAGGAAAAAAAAAAATCTGCCATGAGATTCTGTGACAACAGATTTGCCCTCGTGCAGTTCTATAATCTAAATTTACACACTACCCGGATGGTCCAAAAAACCTACAAGCCAAGACTATGTGTACAATGGGCCTGAGCTGGGGTGTGCCCAAATGCGTGTAAGAGCAAAAGAAAATCCTCTCTGGAAGAACAGAGCTTCAACTTTGGGTCTCAAAGAACTTCTACAGATAAATTTCCAAGCAGTATGAACTGACAGTCAAAAATCAAAAGCACACATGAAGTCAAAGCATCATGAGAAAAAGCTGGCAGAAACGAACAGCAGAAATGGACCTGCAAACTCACACACATGTACCCACTCCTCCCGGAAGCCACAGAGACACAGTGTATTCACTCTTGTGTAACAGTCCAATTTTTCTAACAAAGAAGCATCCACAGCTCTGTCTTCTCTCCTTTTCATAAGATGTCGGCTCCTTTCACCATCTTGGCTATCCCCCGGACATACCGTAGCTCATAATCCTTTTCGAGCATTCCCAATGGAATCTGAGCACTGCAGACAGGATGGGATCATTCACCTTCCCTGATCTACACTCTGCTCCCATTGACAAAACCAGATATGTAAATGTGCTTTTCAATATTCTTGACTCCTACTAACGAAGTCCCATGAATTTCAAAGACCCATATTCATGTAAACTTGCTGAGTCTAATGCACAGCTCTGGGTCCCAAGGTGAGCAATACCGTCTATCTGCCCAGAATGCAGCTAATATTTAGGAGGTGTGAACAAAATCCAAAACCTCCCACTTTTACCCCATGAACTAATGTCAGGTCGGACGGCATCCTCATCAAATCCTGAACTGGTATGACTGATTTTTCTGAAATAAAATAGTTCACTCTTACCTTACTTAAAAAACGAATTTATTTGTTTGGGCTTAACATTTCAGTCTAAGATATTTTTGAATGCTGATTCTATTCTCCAATCTATTAGCCACCTTTTCTATTCTAGCTTTAAATGACGTTTAAATTTGACGAAGCTGATTCCTGTGTCTTTATCCAAATTGATAAAGACCCTGAAAGGTATAGGTTATGCTGTGTGACTTGAGACAATCCCACCAGGTCAACAACTCAGTAGCTTGTATCATTCTCTTCGCTGTTCGTTTCTGTATTACATAACTCAGAATTTAGGAAATCTTGGAGCAGTTTGGAGACACAAACATATTGGCATAGTCTCTCTAGATATACAGGGTTCCTTCATCTCCAAATTCTGATTGTTTTAAATCTCTCTCCCCACCTTCCTTTGTTTCATCAGCTAACCTTTACTGGGGCACAGTGTTAGGCACTGGAAACGTGGAAAAAGACACAGATCTCACGGTCTAGTCAGGTAACACCCACTCATCCATAAAGGTGCTATACCCACCACATTCTCCCCAAGCCTTCATCATGACAGAGCAAGAGACAGTTTTGAAAGCTCTTCTCGTTCCTTCTTCTTCCTCCCTTCCTTTTTTCCTTCCTTCAACAAATGTTTATGAAAACCCCATTACGTTAGGCACAGGGCATGTACAATGCTCCCAGCCCTGGCTGACAGCACACATTCTAGTCCTGGGATACATGCAGAGACAAATGAAATAGTGCCTTGTGAGCAGTGCTACGAGGGAGACGACACGGAGCTGACCCACACATCAGAGAAAAGCCTTAGGAAGGAGAGGCACCCGCAACTATGGGCGAGCGTTATTATGTGCCAGGTAACAGGAACACAGATGTGAAAGATGAAATCTTGGCCCTCCAGAAGTTTACAGATCTGGAATATGACCTAACATCTGTGACCTTAAGTGAAAAAATGGAGCCTAGAAGGAAGGGGCTTAAAAATCCTCCCTGACCTCGCCACCCCACCGCCCCCCAAATCCCAACCTGGGTTTTTCTATCTGTGGCCACAGTAGGAGGGCCCCGAGAGGGCACCTCCTTCCCTGTACCACACTTCTTCCCCAACCCTACGTGCTAATGCTGCTAGAAGGAAAGTTTTTCCGGGTGGGGTCAGGTGATGAGATTAGAATCATTCATACCTGAGCTTATTAGAAATCACACCGGTTCCAGCTCAGCTCAGGAAAGATTCTCTAACGAAAGTCAGGGTCTCCTAGTTCCTAATCACCCCATGACCTTCTGATGCAGGCAAGGTCCCTGTGCTGGACAGGAAAGTTTCCAAAACCTATTGAGAAAAATAATTTCCTCCACAAATAAGTCCCCTGATGACCCCAAATGCATCTCACCTTAAAATAAGGTCAAGATGTTGACAGTCTTCGGGCTAGGATATTCCACTCTGGAGAGATGGATGACGATATTTTAATGTGGCATTTTCCAGTGATATGAAAAGCCACTCACATACCCCAAACAGAAAATCCCAGTTTTTAGTAGCTTAGGCGTGACTGTGTGTGAGTGCTTGGGCTGCGTCAGTTTTTTACTTATTTCTGTGGTTAGTTCCCAACGTGACCTGGCTTCTTCACTCCACTCAGCCCCACTGGGCAGTCAGACAGTGGGAGAGTCTAAAGAGGCTTGGCCACTGCAAAGCCTGGGAGGCAGACACTAAAGATGGCCAAGGAGGTCATCCCTGCTGCCCCCTGAGGACACTCCACCCTGCCACAGAGACAGGTTTCAAAGTCAGACAGCCCTGTATGCAAACCTGGAACTTATTAGCTACATGGTAGTACACAAGCTACTTAACGCCTCTGATGACCATCCCACCTGCAAAACAGATATATCATCACATGCTTACGTACTAAGCAGCAACACTGCCAGGCGCTTGGTGAGGCTCCGAGGTTACAGAAAAGAAGAGTAAAGTGTGGTCCACGCACACATAAACAGGTAGCTTCAATTGCACATGAGCAAGTATCAACATACGGATGGAGGAAGGCAGAGGGTTATAAGCAAGGAGGCAGCATGCTCTTTTGAAAATTAAATAAGATAGTGGTACAAAAAGTACCTGGAAAGGAGATCGATCAAAATGGTGGAGTAGAAGTGGAACTCACCCCTCCCATGAACACATCCAAAACACACCTACAGGCGGAAGAGATCTCACCCAAAACTAACCAGAAAATGGCAGAAAGACTCCTGTACAACCAAGGCTGTAAGAAAGATCCACACAGAATCAGGCGGGAAGGGAAGAAAAGCAATCAGGTCGGGTCCCCTGGGAAGGGAGTCAGAGGAAAAGGGAGATTACATGGGCGGAGATCCACCCTGGGGAGTGAGCAGTTCAAGCCGCATGTTGGGCTCCCCGTTCCCGGGGTCCAGCACCGGGAAGATGAGCTCCTCGAGCTGACTGGAGCACCAGTGGGACGGACAAACATGAGGGCTGTGGGAAGCCTGGACTACGCTCGAGAGAAGCACGTCTGCGGTGGCTTGCTCTCAGGGCAGGGTGGAAGGCGGACAGAGGACTGCTCCAGTGGCTGCCTCGTTTCCCACCCTGGCATGTGACCCAGCCTGAGACAAGTGAACACCCTAGCCCAGCTTACTTTACATTGCAGCTCCACGGTGGACTGGGGAGAGAGCTCGGCCACTGCTGGTACTCGCTCAGCCAGTGCATCAGAAGCAGCCCTGCTCTCTGATGGCACCTGGACTCCACAGCCCACACCCCGATAGAGACTGAGAACCCACATGGGCCCCATCTGCCCTGTGGCATGGCTCCACAATGGGGCGGGGAAGGCAGAGGCTGGGGGCAGGGGCTGGCTGTGAGGGACAAAGAAGACGTGGCCCTGAGGCTGAGTCTGAGCAGGGTGGGAGCAGCCACTGCGGCGCTTGCACAGGCAGCACAGGGAGGCAGCCCTGACCTCTGTCTGTGGCTGGGTCGCCACAGCCCGCGCCCCATCATGAGCCGAGAGCCCACACAGGTCCCATCTCGCTCCAGCACTGCTCCCCCATCTGGGGAAAGGGTCCCAGTGCTGAGAAAGGGGAGCGCATACACTTAAAGGGAACAGAGCCTGCTTGGAGCCAAACCTCAGGGTTTCTGCTACAGCAACTGGGGATCTGCCCCTGCCCCTGATAGGGCAGTAACGGCGACAGAGCAGAGGGGAAGCCTGAGCTCACAGTTGGCTCTAGCTTTAGCCCCTCCATCTATAGCCCCACCTTCTACCAAGGTGAGAGCTTCCAGCACACCCTGAGGAAAGATGTGACTTGCTTTGAGGTCAAATCCAGCTCTCCCACCAAAGGCAGGAGGCAAATGTAGTCTGTACAGGGACACTCCCACATAAGGACACCCTTCAGGACTGTAACAGATAACTACTGTTTCCTGTAAGTTCATAGAGGCAGAGAAAGTTAAGCAAAATGAGAAGGCAGAGGAACTGGTCTCAACTGAAAGAGCAAGAGAAACCCCTGAAAAATAAATAATGAAAGAGAAGTAAACAAATTACCAGATAAAGAATTCAAAGCATTAGTAATAAAAATGCTAACTGAATTAGGGGAAAGAATAGATGAACACAGTGAGCATTTTAACAAGGAACTAGAAAATATAAAAGAGAACCAGTCAGAAGTGAAAAATACAATAACAAATGAAAAACACTATAAGGAATTAATAGCAGACTAAGTGATACAGAAGGACGCATAAGTGATCTGGAAGATAGAATTATGGAAGTCACCCACTTGGAACAGCAAAAAGAAAAAAAACAAATATGAAAAAATGAGAACAGTTTAAAAGATCTCTGAGATAACACCAGGCATTACCAACATTCACACTGTAGGGGTCCCAGTAGGAGAAGGGAGCCAAAAATATATTTGATGAAATTATGGTTGAAAAATCCCCAAACCTGAAGAAGGAAACAGATATTAAGGTACAGGAAGCACAGAGGGTCCCAACCAAGATGAACTCAATCAGACCCATGCCAAGACATATCATAATTAAAATGGCAAAAGTTAAAAATAAAGAGAGAATTCTAAAGGCAGCAAGAGAAAAACAGAGTCATATACAAGGCTATCAGCTGATTTTTCTGCAGAAACTTTGCAGGATAGAGGGAGTGGCAGGATATACTCAAAATGCTGAGAGGGAAAAACCTGCAACCCAGGATACTCTACCCAGCAAGTTTATCATTTAGAATTGAAGGAGAAATAAAGAACTTCTCAGATAAGCAAAAACTAAGAGAGTTCATCAGTGCTAAACCTACCCTAAATGAAATGTTAAAGAGTCTTCTCTAAGTGGAAAAGAAAAGGCTATATAACAAGAAGTAAGAATCTATAGAAAAGGAAAAATCCAACTAGGAAGGGCCTCATTGAGGGCTGAGTATCAACCACTTAAATAAGCTAGTACAAAGATTAAAGACAAAAAACTAGAAAAGCAACTCTGACTACAATAAATGATGAAGGGATAGACCTGAAGCTGTAAAATATGACATCAAAACCACAAAATGTGGGGGAGGGGAGTAAAAAAATGCAGATCTTTTAGAATGTGTTTGGACTTAAACGACTGACTATCAGTCTACAACAAGTATCAACAGATACAGTTATAAGCTGAGATACATGAACCCCATGGTAACCACACATCAAAAACCAGCAATAGATACACAAAAACTAGAAGGAAACACAAACATACTACTAAAGAACCACAAGGGAAGAAACAAGAAGAAGAAGAAATGAACAGAGAAGAAATATAAAAACAATAGGAAAACAAGTAATAAAACAGAAATAGGTACATACTTATCAATAATTAAATGTCCATGGACTAAATGTTCCAACCGAAAGACATAGGGTAGATGACAGGATTAAAAAAAAAAAAAAAAAAAAAAGACCCATTTATATACTGTTTACAAGAGACTCACTTCAGAGCTAAAGACATATACAGACTGAAAATGAGGGGATGGAAAAAGATATTTTATGCAAATGGAAATGACAAGAAAGTAGGTGTAACAATACTCGTACCAGACAAAATAGACTTTAAAACAAAGTCTATAACAAAAGACAAAGAAGGGCACTATATAATGATCAAGGGATCAATCCAAGGAGAGGATATTTTACTTGTTACCATATATGCATGCACCCAATACAGGAGCACCTAAAAGTATAAAGCAAATATTAACAGACATAAATGAAGAAATTCACAATAATACAATAATAGTAGGGGACTTTAGCACCCCACTTACATCAATGGACAGATCACCAATAAGGCAACAGTGGTCTTAAATGATACAATCGACCAGTTGGATTTAATACATATCTACAGGACACTCCATTTCAAAACAGCAGAATACACATTCTTTTCAAGTACAACAACTTTAAGAGGACAGAAATTATATCAAGAATTTTTTCCCCAACCATAAGAGTATGAAACTAGAAATCAATTATAGTAAGAAAAATAGGAAAAGCACAAATACGTGGAGACTAAACAACATGCTACTAAAAAACCAATAATAAAATCAAAGAGAAAATCAGAAAATACCTCAAGACAAATGAAAATGGAAACACAACTTTAAAAAATCTATGGGATGCAGCAAAAGCAGCTCTAAAAGGGAAGTTTATAGTGATACAGGCCTTCTAGAAGAAACAAGAAAAACCTCAAATAAACAACCTAACCTAACATCTTCTAAAGTCAGCAGAAGGAAGGAAATAGTAAAGATAACAGAGGAAATAGAGACCAAAAGAACAATGGAAAAAAATTCATGAATAGCAGCTGTTTTTTTTTTTGTTTGAAAAGATAAACAAAATTGATAAAGCTTTAGCCAGGTTCACCAAGAAGAAAAAAGAAAGAGGACCCAAATAAACAAAACAAGAAATGAAAGAGAAGAAATAACAAATGATGCCACAGATATACAAAAATCATAAGAGAATGCTATGGACAGTTCTATGCCAACAAATTGGAAAACTCAGAAGAAACAGATAAGTTTCTAGAAATATATAGCCTGCCAAAACTGAGTCAAGAATAAACAGATAATTTGACAGATTACTAGAGGTGAAACAGAATTAAAAAAACTCCCTGCAAAGAAAAGTCCAGGACCAGATGGCTTCACTGGGAAATTCTACCAAACATACAAAGAACTTATACCTATCCTTCCCAAACTATTCTGAAAAACTCCCAAATTCATTCTATGAGGCCATCATTACCTGGATACCAAAACCAGACAAGGACACTACAAAAGAAGAAAATTACAAGCCAATATCTTTGATAAATGTAGATGCAAAAATCCTCAGTGAAACACTAGGAAACTGAATCCAACAACACATACAAAGAATTACACACCATGCTCAAGTGGGATTTATTCCAGGATTTCAAGGATGGTCCAATATTTGCAAATCAGTCAATGTTATAGACCACATTAACAAAAGGAAAGATAAAAATCACATGATCATAGATGCAGAGAAAGCATTTGACAAAATTCAACATCCATTCATGATTAAAACTCTCAAAGTGGGTATAAAGGGAATATATCTCAACATAATAAAGGTCATTTACGATAAACCCACAGCTAACATCATACTCAATGGGAAAAAGCTGAAAGCCTTTCCCCTAAAATCAGGAACAAGAGAAGAATGTCTGCTCTTACCACTTCTATTTAACATAGTATTGGAAGTCCTAACTACAGCAATCAGACAAGAAACGAAGGAAGAAAGGAAGGAAGGAAGGAAGGAAGGAAGGAAGGAAGGAAGGAAGAAAGAAAGAAAGAAAGAAAGAAAGAAAGAAAGAAAGACATCCAATTGGAAGGGAAGATGTAAAACCATTACTATTTGCAGATGACATGGCACTATATAAAGAAAATCCTAAAGTCTCCACCAAAAAAACTATTAGAAGTACTAAATGAATTCAGTAAGGTTGCAGGATACAAGATTAATACATAGAAATCTGTTGCATTTCTATATACTTATAATGAACCATCAGAAAGAGAAAGTTAAAAACAAAATCTCATTTAAAATTGTGTCACAAAAAATACCTAGGAATAAACTTAACCAAGGAGGTGAAAGAACTATATTCTGAAAATTATAAAACACTGATAAAGGAAATTGAAGATAATTCAAAGATATGGAAAGATATCCTGTGCTCTTGGATTGGAAGAATTAATATTATTAAAATGGCCATACTACCCAAAGCAATCTACAGATTTAATGCAATCCCTATCAAAATACCCATGACACTTTCCACAGAACTAGAACAAATAATCCTAAAATTTATATGGAACCATAAAAGACTCCAAATTGCCAAAACACTCTTGGGAAAAATGAACAAAGCTGGAGTTATCAGGCTCCCTAAATTCAGACTATGCTACAAAGTTACAGAAATAAACAACAGCATGGTCCTGGCACGAAAACAGACACGTAGATCAATGCAACAGAATAGAAAGCCCAGAAATAAATCCACACACCTATGATCAATTCATCTACAACAAAGGAGGCAAGAATACACAATGGAGAAAAGACAGTCTCTTCAACAAGTGATGCTGGGAAAACTGGATAGCTACATGTAAAAGAATGAGATTAGAACATTTCCCGACACCATATGCAAAAACAAACTCAAAATGAATTAAAGACCTAAATGTAAGACCTGAAACCATGAAAATCCTGGAAGAGAAAATAGGCAGAACACTCTTTGACATAAATCGTAGCCATATTTTTTTGGATCTGTCTCCTAAGGCAAAAAAAATAAATAAATAAAAGCAAAAATAAACAAATGGGACCTAGTTACACTTAAAAGCTTTTACATAGCAAAGGAAACCACTAACAAAATGAAAAGACAACTGTTGGAGTGGAAGAAAATATTTGCAAATGAGATTACTGATAAGGGGTTAGTATTCAAAATACATAAACAGCTCATACAACTCAATATCAAAAAAACAAACAACCCAATTAAAAAGTGGGCAGAAGATCTGAACAGACATTTTCCAAAGAAGACATACAGATGGCTAACAGGCAAACGAAAAGATGTTCAACATCGCTAATTATTAGAGAAATGCAAATCAAAACCACAATGAGCTATCACACATCTGTCAGAATAGCTATCATCAAGAAGACTACAAATAACACATTTCAGTTAGGATGTGGAGAAAAGGGAACCCTTGTACACTACTGATGGGAATGTAAATTGATACAGCCACTATGGAAAACAGTATGGAGGTTCCTCAAAAGCCTAAAAATAGAACTACCGTATAATCCAGTAATTCCACTCATAGGTATATATCAAAAAAACCCGAAAATGCTAATTCAAAAAGATACATGCACCCCAGTGTTCACAGCAGCATTATTTATACAATAGCCAAGAATGTGGAAGCAACCTGAATGTCCATCAACAGATGAATGAAGAAGATGTGGTGTATACACACACACACACACACACACACACACACACACACACACCCCACACACAATGGAATATAACTCAGCCATAAAAAATGAAATTCTGCCATCTGCAAAAACGTGGATGGACCTAGAGAGCATTATGCTCAGTGAAATAAGACACTTATCACTTATATATAGAATCTATAAAAAAACAAAGGCACAGATATAGAAAATAAACTAGTGGTTACCAGTAGGAAGAGGGGTTGGGGGAGGGACAAGATAGGGGTATGGGATTAAGAGATACAAAATACTATGTATAAGATAAATAAGCAACAAGGACACATTGTATAGCACAGGGAAATACAGCCATTATTTTGTAATAACTTTAAACAGAGTATAGTCTATAAAATACTGAATCACTATGCTGTACACCCAAAAGTACTGTAATGTTGTAAATCAACTATACTTTAATAAAAAAATTTTTTTTTAAAGTACCTGGCACTGAGGAGGCACTCAGGGTAGATTCTTCTGATTCCCCAAGACAGATCTGTGCCTCTAGATGTACAAAATGTTTTCAGATCCTGTCTCAGGGAGATGTTGACCAAGAATGATTTAGTCGCAGATGAGTCAAAATGGTGTACAGCTGATTAACATGTGGCATTGAGGAGAGTCCCTTCCTGCCTTTCTAGGCACCCTGCACCTTCCCTAGCCCAGCCTTGCCTGGCTCAGCTTCCTTTCCTTCCTTCTGGGATAGTACAGTGGAAGTATTTTGGGGACAGTCCAGCTTTTAGTTTTCTGCAAATCACAGTACTAGATTCTTCTTCCCTGTAAAAATGAATGCTACGATGCAGTGAGCATGTTGGACAGTAACACCACAAAGCACAGTGGTGCCTCACCAAGTACATTCTGGGAAGAGTGTCACACTCCGGAAACAAAGGGAGATGGTGCTCCCTGGCTGGAGCCTGCTGACACTCATGAATTATATATCTGGAAGCTTATTCACATTCCTCTTCCCTGCTTTATAGGAACCATATTAAATTGAGTTATGTATCTCAGGGACTTGCTCTGAAAAACACGGATTACGTACCATGTTACACTGTTGTAAGAACCTGTGAACTTTACAAATGAAAGAGAAGCCTGCACATGTTTTTTACTACATTTTTATTTCTCAGTGCCTGTCGACTTTTCAACCACTCACAGCAGACAGGCTGTTTGATTCATTCCCTAGTCACAAAATCACTTTCACACTTTCATCCTCGCGAAATTATTGCATCCCTTTTCTTCACTAAGCAAAAAATCCATCCTGATCTCAGCCTAATTTGGGTTTCTTTCAAGTGCCACCAAAGGCTTTCCTCCTTGGCATTCCTCAATCCCATCTCTACTTTCAAGGGTTTCATTACTGAGGCCAGGAAGGTAGGGGCATGGATCTTTAGATGAATTGCCAGTGCCCTGTTTCAGCCCAATTTATGGCAGTAAGATTAAAGAGAAAAACAAATACACTGTGGTGGGCAACTCTAACAGAGCCCCACAGACTCTGCAAACGTGGTGGGATGCATGTAATTGCATGTACATAATTATGCCACATAAAACTGTAAGTCTGTCTTGTGGGGAGGTGCTTCCTTTGCTGGCTTTGATGAAATAAGTGATGTTGGTGAGGCCCACCTGGCAAGGAACTGAAGGCAGCCTCCAGCTGACTGCCAGAACTGCTGACCTCAGCCAATGGGTGTCAAGGAACTGAATGCTGCCAACAACCATGTGAACTTGGAAGTGGATCCTTCTCCAGTCAAGCCTCAGATGAGACCGCAGGCCAGGTCAGCACCTTCACTGTAATCTTTTAAGAGTCTGAAACAAAGGACCCTGCTACACTGTGCCAACCACCGACCCACAGAAAGTGCAGTAATAAACTACGTTATTTTAGGCCACCGCATTTAAGTAATATTCCTGTGTAGCAATACATAACTAAATTCAGAGAAAGAGAAAAGCAGCCCCTGACATCTGAGAGCTAATCTGGTACTCTCAGCAAGGCCTTGATGTTGCTGGGAGCTGGCTTGCACTCATACTAGGCTTCGGTGTTAAATATAAATAATTCCAGAGAACAGCAACATCAGACACGCACAAGCATCGACCACTCTGTAATCATGTTTGTGCATGGACAGAAACCTGAACATTGTTCAAATCCCCTAAATGATCAAACATCCCCCTATACCAGCTAACATGGGCATACAGCTTTAACCTTGATTCACTGCCCTTGTCTCATAGATTTCTTTAGATACTATTCACTGAATTGCCCCTCCTTAAGGCATACAACACAGAACAAAGCTCTACTTTCTTGAAGCTTCCCCCCAAATCCCCTAAAACAAGTCTGAATCCCGTAAGACTTTTCTGATGCCTCCTTACTGAGATGCTGCATGATTCCCCATTGGTGTGTGGTCTCCCTCACTAGAACCAGCAATAAACCCAACTTGTTCAACTATGGGTATGTTCCTAGTGGTCTTTGGCTGGAGGACATTGACAAGACTATAGCAAACAAATAAAGCAAATAACAAAAACAAAAAAGCAAACATGATTTTACCATGGAACTTGCATAAAAATAGAAGTTTAAACCAATAAAGCAAGAAAATACATAGTTTAAATTAGATCTAAAATACAAAAATATAACAAAGTATCTCCAAATGAGTATAAAGAAATTATTTGATAAATGATATTAAATGGATAGGAGCAGGAAAACTAGGATGAATGTACACTTAGACTAAATAAAAATGAACTCTACATAGGTTAAAGGATTAAACATAATAAAAAATGAGCTGAAATGCAATGAATTACTTTATCAGATCCATGTGAAAACTATTTTGAAGACTGGAAACATGGAAAATGTTTAGAATTTGATGTGACCAAAAAAAAAAAGCAAATTGTGAAAGTGCAAATAAAGCCTTCCATTAGGTGCATGGCTATAACATGCCAGGAACTGTTCTAGGCATTTTGTTCACATTTCATTTAATCTTCACAACGCCATGCCAGGAAAGTTATATTATTCCTATTTTATAGATGAAGATACTAGAGCAAAGAAGTTAAATAAACTGCCCAAGGTCACAGAGCTAGGAAGTTGAGGAGACAGACATGAACCAAGATAGGACTCCAATGCTGTGTTTGTAACTACACTGTTCTACCTCTTCTAGACACACATGATGATTGCAACTAGGTGTTACCATGGATATCTGGGGACAAACACCGGATTAAATATGCAAATGTGAGATAACTGTGATACAGGAACAGGATTAAAGGCAATTTAATTTTAAAAGCACTCGTCTTTAATGCTATATATTTAATGCAAACAACACAGACAATCAAGCAATGAACTGATGAACTCCAATTCTCCATGAGAAGTTTTAATTATATACGTCCTTGGAAAAAGACCTGTCCAAAACTACTATTTCACTCTTTTCTGGAAGAACAGAGCAGATGCAGAGAAGCAAGAAGACAGAATGCAGCCATTAGATCACTGTACAAGGGTGAGGTAGGGAACGCTCAGGGAATAGAGACCCAGCA
>NW_006783631.1:2287906-2300765 GCF_000442215.2 Lipotes vexillifer
CAGGAATTGCTGAGCTGATGGGGAAGACAGGTAAGCTTCAAGACTCGCAAGCAAGGACAGGTATACTAAGGAGGGTCTGCCTACTTGCTTCCCCTCTCATCATGTGAGCTCCTATCTGCTTGCAGTGGGCAAGTATGAAGATAAAAATCAGAGTCCCTGCAGGAACAGCAGTGAGTGCCCCGTCCATTTGTCTTTTGGTAAAAACTGGATTCAGCAATGCTATGTGGCAACCTAAGGGCAGGTACAGACTCACCCTCTTGCCATCCAGGTGTGTGTGCTGACTGCAAACCAAGATACCTTCTTCTTAGGGCAGTGAATTAATCACTCCTTCCACAACTATGTCTTCAAGTCTTTTGATTTTACTGGTACTTTTAGGATGACCTAAATCTTTTTCCGGTCAAATCTCAGATGACACTTTGACAACTGTCACTTTTTCTAGGTGGTAAATTAAAATACAGGATACTCTGGATTCTATGAAAGTTGGATTAGAAAACCCATGTTAAGAAGCATTGATTTGGAGGGCGGGGAAAACAATAGAACTCCATTCCCCAGACATTCTATGCCATTTTTAAAAAGCTGGTTTATAACATTACATGAGTTTTATTTTGACTTCTGAAAGTGTGTTCACCAACAAAAGTTGTTTCCATCCGTCACCGTACTGTTGACTTCCTTTACCCATTTCGCCCTCCCTCTGCCTTCCTCCCCTCTGGTAACCACTACTCTGTACCATTTTACTCAGTCTTACTCAGAAGGCCCCTCACTTGGTGGGAGGTGACCACCCGCTGTGTTTACAGCAGATTACAGCTACCAGATTACAGGTGACACCTGTTCCCCAACTACATCATCTGTGCAACTGCTTCAGAAGAATATTGCTCAGAGGGTCAGGGCAGAGCTAATTTGTCGTCAAGGCTTTTGAGACGGGGAAAGCAAAGCTGGATGCTTCAACAGACATCAACGTTTTAGTGGGGCAGCCTGAGTAAGGCTGGGGAAGGAAGGACGTGAAACAATGCCCTGTAAATCTGATTTTACCGATACTACGTTTCAGCCAGACCAGAATCAGTTATGTGCAAAATGATTAATCACTGTCTCCCTGAAATATTCAAGGTCCTGCTGCCTATTCTTAGGATGGAAAAAAATCTAATGCTGAAATATGACTTTCAGGCTTTTGTTCGTTCTATACCCTTTTAATAAAGCAGAACACAAAATTTTGCCTTGGGCTTGGCTGACTTATGGGGTTTATCTCCTAAGTAGCAAAGTTTCATCCCTCAGCCCCATCACCAAACTGAGCCCAAGTTATAAGAAGCCCGGTAGAGAAGGAAAAATGCGGGTGCTGTACCTAACACATCCATTTATCAGATGCAATAATTGCTCTGAGAGACAGGTTTTCTCTTTATATTTATAGAAAAATAGGCACTGCAGAAGAAAATGAATTCAGCTAAAGGGCAAACGCGGATGACTCTGCATGGTGTGTTTTTTGACAAACGTGGCTGATGAATTACAACTTGCCTCTCTCACTGCTGGGAGTGGGTAGGGAAGCAGGAGAAGTCCTTGGGGCATTATCTGAGGCAAAAGCTCCAGCTGGGTCCCCACATACCTTCTCTGCATACTCAGACACAATCTGCTTGATCTCGGCAGAGCAGAGGTCCACGATCTGGCCCACGGAGCTAGCGGTCAGACGGCTCTGCAATCACAGGGAGGGTGTGTTCTCAAGGATGTGCACTGTCTTTCACACAACTGGAAACCCTGAACACTATTAAAGTAAAATAGATAATATTCCCAGGGGAAAAGACAATTTGGCTTTTGCTCATATGTTCGGAAACACGGAAGGGAGAAAACAAGCTTCAGGGCAAAGGTTAAGACACCTCCCTCCTCCTGAGTCACTCAGCAGGCTGTGTTAGATTCTCCTCGGACCCTGGGTATCCTGGAAAATCATTCCAGGGTTTTTACTGCTGAGGATCACTAAAAAGAGCCTGAAGGGAACTTGGCAGGCATAGGACCCAGAGGAAAAAAGTACAAATGGGAGAGGAAAAGGGATCTCAGAATTCCTGAACTATCTCTTGACTGCCACAGGCCCTTCCTGCCCTAAAAAGGAATTCTCCTTTCAAAGCACTTGGTTAAACCTTTTACACAGGTCATGAGCTCTGGGAAGACTGAATATAAATTTAGTACCCTATCATCTACCTAGATGGTGCAGGAGGGAAACAAGGGCTCCTTTAGCATGGGATGCCACATGCAGTTATGGAGAGGCAGGGCTGAACCACAGCTCTCCTGCAGGGGCCCTGTGATGCCATCCCAGCTGGGACATCCTGTCTTCACATCGGTCCTTCAAATCTCCCTCCTAGAGGTTCCCATGGACGGCAACATCGTGCATGTATAAAAGGTTTCCAAAAGAAAGATCCCAAGAAAATGGGAAGCAGGGTGCTGAAACGAGAGGGCCCTGAAGGTGGACACTTGGAAGAGGCCCCCTCATAGCACAGCAGGGTGGTGCCAAGCCTCCACCTCCACACCACGCCCACCCACATGACCACGCCTGCCTCACCTCCTCACATGCCATGGCAGTCATCTTGGTCATCAGGGACTGAATACGCTGCTAAAAGAACGGGGAGAGGTAGCAGTGAGCAGGTCTGACCACACAAGACTTAAGCAGGGTGTCGCAACAGGTCTTCGCAGTGGAATCCAAGGGCTATTTCAGCCGGTCTCGTTTTACAGTGAGCCTCATGAGAGGTGATGAAAGGAAGCTGAAAAGGGCGCGAACGGCCAGCCAACAGCAGCTGGCTGTGGGAGGCAGCTGGCCATCTTGGAGAGCTGCGGATGAAAGCGTGATTTCCCCCAAAGACTTAGGCGGAAACCTCAGGGGCTACATGGACCACTCACCTCTTCAGCAGCCTGAAGCTCGTCTTCCTCGTGGGCGTCGGCTTTCTCTGCAGCTAACAGCCCTGTGGGAAGTGCCATTTTCTTGTCCTCGGCCTGGAAGGGAAGGTGGGAAAACAGCTGAGCACTGCAGCTGCAGATTCAGTAGACAAAGGACAACACTGCAAAGGAGAGTGAGTCTGTGAAAGAAAACACACAGATCTGGACAAGTCACCCAGTCTCGGGGAAAGAAAGCAAGATTCAGAGACCGGGGCTTCCACTACAATCACAGCCCAAGCAGCTGGAGCCTCGGGTCTCACCCAATGCCCGCCTCCGTTTCTGAACTGCTCGCCGACGCAATTCCTATCAGGTCATATACCTCTGCCAGATTTACCCTTACACTTTGCTTGGGTCTTCCCCTACTTTAATTCCTGCTAAGAGCAGATCACTGCCTTAAGATCACTGCCTATTTTTCAGCAGAGGCCCATTAGTGGGATATGAAAGTAATTTAGCAGGTATGATTGGCATCTAAATAAATTAAATAAAACTAACAGAACACAACACATCCAAGTGCACTACAGGTAGTAAAGGGTTATGAACCGCTTTGTGAAACTTTTGTTTTGGGGGTTGTATCTGCAGGTGTGTGGGGTGTGTGTGTGTGTGTGTGTCTGTGTGTGTGTGTGTGTGTGTGGTGTGTGTGTGTGTGTGGTGTGTGTGTGTGTGTGGTGTGTGTGTGTGTGTGTGTGTACTGAACCATGATGAAAAACAGAGTTCTTACTGCCAAGAGTGGTCAGCAAAGTTTGAAAACCACTGGCCTGAAGGATAAGACTCTAAACTGCTTGCCCTGGTGATCAAGCTCCAGGCTATGGACCCAGCTCAAGCTCTAAATGTACCACACCACACTCAGGACACCTGGAGTAACGGCTGCTCCCCAAACCTGGGCTGCAAGTCTAGGGTTCTTGGTTTTAGCTCCATCTTTGCCATTCACCAGCTGGCAACCTCAGGCTTACCTTCTCTGGATACTGGGGTCTTCTAGGGTTGAATGAGAGGACTGCCCTCAGATACGCTTCTGAGACCATCCCAGTTCTGAGACGCATTTCTATAACAAGCCTATGACTGACCCTGGGGCATGGCCTGAGCGCCTGCATATATCTACAGGGGATAAGACTTCCAGTTCAAATGTGCCATCTCACATGAGAATGATAAGGCAAGGCCAATGCAAATAATATTTCATGGGCATTTCACGATTTTTCCAATCATAACCAAACTGCCTCATTTCAGAATATAGTCATATACACATTCTTTTCAGACTTAAAATTACATACTACACATACACATCAAATCCTTATACACTAGATGCCACATGACACTCAAATCCAGAAAAAAAACCTTGCTTTGGAGGAAATGGCTGTTTGGTTGAGTGAAAACACAAATGTGGAAGAAATAATAAGAAAACCAAAAAAGAAGATGTCATAATGAATGCATAAATGACTGTTAATGAGAATCATAATAATGATGATAGTTAACGCTTAGTAGATGTGCACTATGGGTTGGATTATTCTTCATCCTCTATATTTTAATCTTCACAACAATGTTGTGAGGTAGTACAATTTCTGGCCCCATTTCACAGATGCTGTGAACTAAGGCACAACAAAGTATACTGACCAAAGTCACACAGAGAAGGGGAGGAGCTAGGATTTGAAACCAGCCAGTCTGGTTTTAGAACATATGCTCCAAGTCACTGTCAGTGCCCTCCAAGGACTGAGACAATGGCCGCAGAAAGCAGAGGGAGGCCGGGATCAGGGAAGGCTTCCTGGAAGGACTGAGGAATGGGGGATCTGGACAGAGGAGGGGTGGCAGGAGAACAGCAGGCGGAGCGGTGTCTCATTCAAGAAAATCTGGGGGTCAGGAGGGGAATGAGGAAAGAGGTTTTACTAGATCTCAAGCTGTGGACTCTACTTTTTAAGAGGGCACTGGCCACTTTAGTTAGCATGTTATTATTGAGAAGGCAGTGGATAAGAGCACAGGCTTTGATGTCACACAGATGTGGGTTCAGATTCTTATTATGGCACTTTAGGAGCTGTGTGATCTTAGACCAATCACTGAGCCTCTCTGAACCTCAGCTTTCTGCCCTGAAAAACAGAAATAAGTATCTTCCTCACAGAGCTGTTCAGAGGAATCAGTGAAAAAATACATGTAGAGCCCTGAACAAAGGGCCTGAACACAGGAAAGGTTTGGCACTATAAGATTTATATGCCTGCCCTGCTGCTGACAATTAAGAACCATGAATGAATACTGATACATACAAAAAAAATACAGGAATGAAGAGAAATCCTTGATACTCTTTTATGAACTTATAAAACCCCATTTTAACTTTCTGTTTTTTCCACACCAGGTTGTCTGAGTACAGGGCCAGCCTGTAACACGTGCTGTGCTCTCTCTCACCGCCAGCAGCCTGCTGACACCTGTGTAGGGCCTCTCTCATCAGATGAGGAATGCTAAGGGCTCTGGGAGTGGACTTCATCTCTACAGTTTCAGAGTTATTACAGGCCATCTGTTTGACCCTGGTGTCATGACTTCCAATCACCCTTCACTTCCAGTCCCATGATGAGGTGTTGCCTCAGCTCCCCAGCCTGCATGGGCAACAGACTGGGGATGCCACGAGGGAGAATCAGGGGCCAAAGGCAGCTGGCACATCCCCGCTGCCCAGGGTCGCCCAAGGACCAGGGCCCTACTGTCCCACCCCTGCTGGGAGCCTGTCCGCATGGGACAGAGGCAAAGGGAAGTAGCACTTGCGTCTCTCAAACATTCTTTCCCATTAGCCAAGCTTTTCTTACCTTCTCTGCTTTGCTCTGGCGGCTAAATCCATACCTCCTGCAAGCCACAAAAGAGGGGAGTTCAATTACTATTAAAAAATAAATTTGATCACAGGCATTTTAGTTGGATTTTTATATGAAAAGCACCACAAAGAATTTAGGCTATTTGGTGACTGAGTGCCTAAACCAAAAACATATCCCACTGTTTCTGAATAAAGGGCCCGCCATTCTATTTGCCATATAAATACTATAAATGGGAACTCTTCCTGCAGAGTGCAACGTTCTCTTTAAGCGCGATTACTCTTTGAATTGGGAACTGTATTTCAGATCCACGGTTTAAGCTAAAAGCCTTAAAAATATCTGTATGATATGTGAATGTGTTTGCTCAAGCTAAACATACTCTCTTAGTTTACGGTTGAGTCTGGTATACAAGGTGGGTTGGGAAGTAGAAAGTCAGGACAATGGGTTTAGCTAGAGTCTTCACTCTGGTGCCAGCAAACTGTGTAACATGGGGGAAATTGCTTCACTTCTCTGAGCTTTGTACCACTGATATGGGATTACAAACATGATCCCAAGCCCTGTTTAAACAGCTTCCATAGGATTTCTATAAATTACCACTGACGGTACGGGAGGGCCGGAAGGAGATACAAACTACAAGCTGGGTAGTTTGGGTTGGAAACTTTTCAATTGCTCAAACATTCTGCCCTGGCTGATCCATCCCTGTGCCTGTATGTGTTCCCCCTACTTCCTGGACAGAAATCATGTCCAACTGCCTGTTTGCCTGTTTGCATCCTTCTCCAAGAAAATGGAGAAATCAAGAAGCCAAAAGTATCACCCGACCTCGCAACAGGTTGTCTTATAACTGGAGAGACCAAAAGTCACTGCTGGTTACACTGTGCCCATCCTCTAGGCACAGATCTACAGGCCCAAAGTGCAGCAGACCAAAGTTATGTTCTGAGTATCCACCCAAATCCTGTACAGGACCTTATGGCAGATTCAGTGAACTGGCTTAGTCAACATCTAGCATCTTACTATACCGTGGAGGCAGGAGAACAAACAACTCTTATTTTCCATACTCTCTTGCACCTGGGGCTCTGAACACTACTTAGGTTCCACCAGTGAGATGCATTTGCTGGAGTTCTGAATGTGTAGCAGTTAGAGAAGGAGACAGCAAAAGCACAAAGGATTCACTACACTGGTGCGGATCACAGTAGCAGTAACCTGGTTCTGGGGCCAGAAGCTGTCACGGTGGTTTTCTGATTTTGGCAAAGTGGGTGGTTTCTTTGTCAGTAGTTGCAGTACCAGCTTCCCAACTCCACAGGCTGTTCACTAGCTTCCTGATGATGGAGGCAGAAGCAGCATCCCAGGCAGCCCAGATCTAATGTGACACTTGGGAAGTGACCCTGCTCAGCCTACGTCACATCTCTTAACTCCTCCCATCCATCCCTGCAATCAATCCTTTCTGCTGAAACTAGTGGGAAGGTTTTGTGTCCTGAACCAGGGAGCGCTGACCAACAGAGGGTCTCTCTGAAGCTTCCCACTCCTAGAAGTGTCCTTGCACCCTGGGTATTCTTTTGTTTCCCAGGCCTTCAGTCTGTGGAGACCTTCAGGGCAGAAGACATACTCTCAGGCAGATGGGCCTTATCTAAGGCCCCAGGAACTTTACAGATTTTCCAAATAAAGCAGTAAACAGCTAAATCTGAGTATTTCAATTCCCAGGTCCCAGCTACTTCTCCTTAAAGACAGAGGCTCTGGGAAGACTTTTCTGACCACCCAAAACTAGGTTAGGCCCACACAGATATGCACTTCTGTGTTGACACCCACGGGGTCCAATAATTATGTGTTATGTGCAATCTGTCTGTTGAGCCCTGGAGGGGAGGAAATTTGCTTCATTCACTTTTTTTTTTTTTTTTTTCCCGGTACGAGGCCTTCTCATTGTTGTGGCCTCTCCCGTTGCAGAGCACAGCTTCCGGACGCGCAGGCTCAGCGGTCATGGCTCAGGGGCCCAGCCGCTTCGCGGCATGTGGGATCTTCCCGGACCAGGGCACGAACCCGTGTCCCCTGCATCGGCAGGCAGACTCTCAACCACTGCGCCACCAGGGAAGCCCCATTCACTTTTTTTTCTTTACATTTTTTAAATTGAGGTATAATTCATATAACATAAAATTCACCATTTTAAAATGTATACTTCAGTGGTTTTTAGTGTATTCACTATTTTGTGCAACCACCACTACTATCTAATTCTAGAATAGTTCCATCACCCAAAGAGCTCCACACCTAATATATATAAATAGCAGTTAGTCCAATTTTCCCCTATCCCCTTCCCCTGGCAACCACTAATCTACTTTCCGTCTCTGTGGATTTGCCTATTCTGAACATTTCATATAAGTGGAATCGTACAACACGTGGCCTTTTGTGCCTGGATTCTTTCACTTAGCATGCTTTCAAAGTTCATCAATATTATAGCACAAATCAGTACTTAATGCCTTTTCATGACTCAATAGTATCCCATTGTATGAAAAAAACACATTTTGTCCATTCAGCAGCTGATGGACATCTGGTTTGTTTCTACTTTTTGGTGACTGTGAATAGTGCTGCTATGAATATTCACTTTTGTATCCCCAGCGTCTAGTGCAGTGTGTGGCACATAGTAGGTACTTGATTAACGTTTGCTGAATGAAGAGTCCCGCTGACTCTTCTAAAGGTTTCCTTCTCCATGTGACATAGTGGCAACTCTTCCATGACAAAAAAGAGCTGTCCTCAGCTGCCTATCAACGCCTGCCTCATTTGCTCACTGGTCCCACATCTCTGGGAGACTCTTCCGTGCTGTTTGAGTTTCACCAGGAGAACATGATACCCTTTTGTGGCCTATCATCCTCACAAAGAGCAGGGAGATGCTTCAACTTATTTCTACTACAAACACATTTACTTCTCTTTCATCCTTCCTAGAGCATCCTTTCATGCTGTACCCTACAACCTACCTTTCCTCTTGCCCTGTCAGCTGGGCCCTTTCCTCTCAAGCACCAGCCTGATATGCAGTGCCACATGCTTCAGTGTGCTCCTGGATTTCCTGTTGTTAGCTCTGACCCACCAACCCGGCTGACGTCCGTCAACACCAACAGAGCTCCAGCCCTCTCACCACCCAGTCACTTCCTCACACTCCAGACCCAGGACTCGGTCTTTATCATCAAGGATGTACATCTTCTAGAACTTTAAATCAGTGTTCACATACCCAAGTTATTCTGGACATACTTAAACATATTCCAATAACTAAAGCATGTAATAAAAAAATTTTAATTTAACTTAATTATTAAAATTCTGTTCCTGAGCCATACTAGTCACATTGTAAGTGCTCAACAGACACACGTGGCTACTGGCTACCATACTGCACATCACAGCTCTAGAAAACAAACTAACTTTCTCCCCTAGGGCAAAGTAAGACAGATATCAAATCGTCTGGACTCCAGAACAAATCAGGGGCATAAAAAAGCCCTAAATACTAAGGACTGTGGATTCTGTTCTTTGTTTAGTCAATGAGCACTTACTAAATACTCTATGAGCATGTCATGGGCCTTCAGAGGGGACACAGGTTGGGGGAGACATGTCATATGCACTTAAAATGCATTTCCCCACAGTGACAGTTTCATAGTGTGGTTAGTTGCTTAAGTTTAGCTCTTAAAAGTTGATTGGACCCATAATATAATCGAAATACTATAAAGATACAATTGTGTTTAAGTGTAAAATTGAAACTATGAGTCTTGTTTTCCCAACAACATAACATTTAAACAAATATATCCAACATGTTTTTAACAAGACACACAGTCCATAAGGTCCTCAGCATAGTTGGCCAGGCTCAAAGTCTAGCCTTATTTGAGCAACTGAAAGTCAAAAAAGGGAGAAGAAACTGGGATGCAGGCCTCAAAGCCAATGCTCTGTGGGCTTAGGCTGATGACTGACCTCTAACCCCAAAGAAGAAACACTGTTTTCAGACCTTCTTATTCTAGGAGTCAAAGTATTTTCCATCTTGTCAAGAGGCGAGATGAAGAGGAAAACAGAAGCACTGACAACAGATGAGGGATTAGGATTCCTAGGTGGGGATGAGCAATTAAGGGGTGCCACAACAGTGAGGGGGAGGCAGGGAGGGGTGGAGTGAGTCCCCGAGGCAGCAGGCGCCCAGCCTTGCTGGATTAGGAAGGAAAGGGAAGAGGGTAAGGCTTCTCATAAAGGAGCTGGAGGGAGGGCTAGAGCTGGGGGTAAGGAGAACATAGGGACGAGGAGAACTGAAAGGAGGGGCTCAGGTGAGGCTCCCCATCTGAATCTCAAGGTCATATTTAAGGGCATCTGAGAACTGAAAACTGCTGCTGCTCAGGATGATGGTGATGAAGATGACGGTGGTGATAGTGATGAAGAGGAAGATGATGGTGGTGATGATGATGATTGTGATTATGGTGATGATGATTATGGTGATGATGATTATGGTGATGATAGTGATGGTGATGATGGTGTTGGTGGTGATGATGGTGTTGGTGGTGATAATGATGGTGTTGGTGGTGATGATGATAGTGATGGTGATGATGATGGTGCTGGTGATTATGATGGTGTTGGTAGTGATGATAGTGATGGTGATGATGATGGTGTTGGTGGTGATGATAGTGATGGTGATGATGATGGTGTTGGTGGTGATGATGACAGTGTTGGTGGTGATGATAATGATGGTGATGATGATGGTGTTGGTGGTGATGATGATGATTACGGTGATGATGATGGTGGTGTTGGTGGTGGTGACAGCACCTAACAGTTGACATTTCCTTTTTCTACATGAGACAAACTGTTCAACGTCCTTCATAAAGACATTGTTATGTAATCCTCATCGAATGGGAAAGATCTCAAGCAGTGGAGAGTACTGACTTAAAACCCTAAGGGAGGAGTAAGAGAGACAGAAAGGAGGCGAGCAGCCTGCCCAAGGAAGGGGAATAAAAGGACACTTCTTGGGGCTATAGGATTTATCCCATTTGCTCTGTCAGCTGTAGTAACTACTCTCTGGTTGTTCAGTCTCAGATCAAACAACCAACGCTGGGCCTGTCTTCCTAAAATCAAGAACCAAACTCTCACCAGAGCCTCAAACAACATTTGTAGATAATAATGATATGTTTTTGGAGTACAGCAAACCTGAGTTCAAGTCCCACTTTGAGGCTCTTACTAGTTCTTAATAGTCAGCAGTTAACCTTGGGCAGGTTATTTTTTAACCTTTCTTTTTTTTTTTTTTCCTTGCGTTATGCGGGCCTCTCACTGTTGTGGCCTCTCCCATTTGCGGAGCACAGGCTCCGGACGCGCAGGCTCAGTGGCCATGGCTCACGGGCCCAGCCGCTCCGCGGCATGTGGGATCTTCCCGAAACAGGGCACGAACCCGCGTCTCCTGCATCGGCAGGCGGACTCTCAAGCACTGCGCCACCAGGGAAGCCCTTTTTAACCTTTCTGAATGCTGTCTTCGTCATTCTCAAAAAGGGGAATGAGCTGAATAAACCATCAGAATTCTCCAACTTCACAAACTCACTCTCTCCTTACAAGAAAAGCTTAAAAAAAAAAAAAAAAAAAAAGGCAAAATAACCCCATCTCCTAAAAAACAAACAAAAAAAGCCTTCATCAAACACCCACCCCAGGCTCAGAAATCAGGAGTCAGCATGATCCCACCAATAAGAACTAAGGCTAGTTCTGAGATACGTACTGGATATTGGAAAAAATGGAGGTATGAACAATACAAACTACCAAAAACCACACTTCCCTAAGTCTTCTCTGGCTCCGGAACATGTGACACTCCCAGAGGCTGCCTCTCCAGCTCTGGCTCGCCTGGACCAGCACAGTCTCGTGTGCCCACCTGCAGCTGAGGGGTGGCTAGAGAGCCCCCTCACAGTGTCCAAGGCTTGCAACTCGTCCAGTGGCACGGGACCTCATACCCGAAGGGCCCCGCATTTGGCTGTTGCCGCTGTCATGAAATCCTTAATGATTAATCATTATTCATGATTCTCAGGGGCTTAAGGTGCCCTGCATTTTCATTTTACACTGACCGGGCCCTGCAAATTATGTCGCTGGTCTGGAGGTGCCTGACTCAGAAGCAGCTCAATTCGCAGCAACAGCTAGTGAGCTATGGGGCAGCCCTCACGCTCTGGTCAGGGCCAGAACTAACAACTTCCTTTGAATGAAACGGACTAGCTTTCATTCTCAGGAAGAAAGGATCTGAACCCGCATTACTCTCTCAAAAACAAACAAATGAACAAACAAACAAAAAAGCGGCAACTGCAATTCCATTTGAGAGATGGAATAAGTAAGGCAATTAAGCCTTAATTTCCTTCTGGCTGTCTCCAGTACCCTAGAGGGAGAAGTCATCAGATGCTCACTTGGAGATGCTAGTGGCAATGCTGTTACTTCCAGCCCCCCAGTGCGGGCTGGGTTATGAGCAGGGCAGCACACAGCAATCACTCCGAGCAGAGGGGGAGGAAGCACAGGAGACATACTCACATCAAGGAATCAGTGACCCTAAGTAGAAAATTCAGGACACAAAGGAAGGTTAATACCCAGAGCCAAGCAAAAGATTCAACGAGGAGAAGCATTTCCGTGTGTGTGTGTGTGTGTGTGTGTGTGCGTGTGTGTGTAACTGAAAACTGAGGCTATAAGAACTGTATTTTTAAAAATTAGAGATGTTTTTAAGAAGTGACGAAACTACTTCTAAATTCTTCATTTTCCTGGTCAGGACAATTCTTCACAGGGAACCAAAACGATTAGACTCTGACACAAAGTAAAACTGCTGTAACTGCCTTCAATTCTTAGTTTACCTGAAGATGTTAACATATGGCAGGGGCATGAAGGGCAGCCCACCTGGGCCTCTGCGAACGCCCCACTCTTCCCAACTCCCCGAGGAGGGCAGAGCCAGGGATGGGGGCTTGCTGAGGAACTTCAAAGATCAGGCCTCTACCACCACCAGAGAAGCTACCCACAGAAACTGAGCTAATTCCACAACAGGGAGAAAAGTCCCCGGTGTTGGCAATCACAGGCTCAAACCCGTAGACTCAGTCAGGTGAAAACCAACCAAGTTCACCCCAGTGAAGCGATTTAAATTAGCTTTTCTTTTCAATGGTTTTATCAAAGAGACACTTCAGACTGGGCCGCCTTCGTTACCTGCCATATTCCAAAAGCGT
>NW_006783631.1:2300775-2305596 GCF_000442215.2 Lipotes vexillifer
TCTTCATCCAGCAGCTCCTCTGCTCCCCGCTGGCGTCTGTACTTCCGACGGGGCTTGTAAGCATCCTGAGAAGTGGATGGGGAGGCCGGGAGTTACTAAGCGTGAGGAGGCTGGTCCAGCCTGCCAGAGGCGGGAGTCCTTTCCCATGGCAGTGGGGGTACAGCTCCCCTTCAGGAGGACAGCTGGCACATGGCGACTAACTTCAAGGGGTCTGCCCCTTTGATTTTTATACTGGAGCAAATATTTCCACCCAATCTATTGCTTGTCAACTTTGTTTAATCTTCTTGGGTTTTTTTGTCCTATGACATTTTAATATTTCATGCAATCAAACTTATCAATCATCTTACTTCCAAACCAAGGGACTGTAAAAAAAAAAAAAAGCTCTTGTATGTTATTTTTATAGATTATATTTAGCCTTTTAATCTATTCAGAATTTTTTTGGGGGGTATAGTGAAAGGTAAGCATCTATAGATATATGTTTTTCTCTGAATGGAAAATTAAGAGTCCCAACATCATCAGTTTAATAGTCTATCCTTTCCTTGATTTAAAATGACAACTATATACACATATATAAAACATGTACCAATATTATCCTCTTCAACTCCTCTTGCTTTATGAGTCTTTATCCTATCTCCACTGTTCTTTTTCAAATTTCCTGGCTATTCTTACACATTTTCTCTTCCAAATGAATTCTAGCATCAGCTTGTCAATTCATTATGAAAAACTGTTGAGCTTTGACTAGAATCACTCCAAATTTATACATTACTTTGGGAAGAAATGACATCTGTATAATACTGAATCTTGCCTTGAAAAGCAAGATTCATCTCTCTATTCAAATCCTTTTTATTCTTGAATAAAATTTTCCAGAAAACAATACAAATTTTCCAGTCACTACATATCCAGACCTTTCTACCACCCAGAGACATAAACCGTGCAACAATCATATATATACATGTTAACCTAGCATGTTTAAAAAAAAAATTCTCTCATGGCATAGAAATCTCCATTACCAGAAAAGGAAAGCAAATACAAACCCTTCAGAGATATATATCTCTTTACAAAAGTGTTTTGAGGTTTATCCTTAAAAAACTTATAAAAACACAAAATGCACTTTAAACTTTCAATGACTTTTAAAAATTATTAGAGTATTATTTAGTTATAAATGTAGAAACACATTGTGTAGGACACATTCTGAAACTGCATATATATATATATATATATATATATATATATATATATATGTGTGTGTGTGTGTGTGTGTGTGTGTATATATATATCCTAAACACAAAGTACACGGCACATAGTATGTGCTCAATTAATGTAGGTCTTCACCCCCAGATGACCTGGTTTGTCATTCTACCCCAAATGAATGTTCTTCTTGACTGCCAAACTGGCATCAAACAATACCTTAATAATATTTGCTCAGGACTCTGGGTGCAAACAGGCAGCTGTTTGTGCAAGGTATTCCAGTTTGTCCCTGGATCTTTCCTTCTCCACTAGCGGAGTTCACCACACCTAATCTCTACCAGGACATCACCAGGACAAGCATACTATCAGGTTTCTCCAGACAGTAGTATTTTAATGATAATTAGAATTGTTCCCCTCTTGATAATTCTTGTTAACTTTATTATTATCTCACTTTTTGTTATGAAAAGTTTCAAACATACAGAAAAACATCCTTTCTGTAACATATATAATCTCAACAATTTTGTGGAAAAGGAATGAAACAGGTGCTGGGATGACCCTGGAGGGTTGTTCTTGTAACTCACTGCTGCAAATATTCCTAGGTTGCTGCTGGTGCCTACATGAATAGGAAGCTATAAATAACACAAAACAGATTTATGGGGAAATGAGAAACATAAAAGACCCATATGACGTCAGTTGCTGTGTACGATTTAATTTCCACGGAGCTCTACCATTACAGCAGCACTATATGATTAAGCTTAACTGCTACTTTCCTTAGTTACCATTCACAGAATCAATGACCCCAGACAGGAAATTGGAGTCTAAAGAAGGACTGACTCCAAAACAACAGCATAGTGAAACCGACAGCCACAAGGACCTTTTATTCTGCCAAACAATGACAAATGTTGGCCTTCGTGTAATTATCCTTATACTTTAAAGCACGCCACATACATCACACCTTTTACAACTACACCATGAGGTAGAAGCAGAGCAGATGCCATTACCTCCACCTTGCTACGAAAGAAGCAGAGATTAAATAATTCGCCTCTCAGTTACAGTGGGCAACCCCTTCAGGAAATACCCAGCGGGCAGCAAGACAGCCACAGCAGCCACTGCCCTCCAGAGCTCCAGGGGACCGGACCACACCCAACTCAGCAGGCAGCACAGCTCACCTGGCAGCCCAAACCCAAACCCTACTCTAACGGATACACCTCCACCCACCAGCCCCTGAACAAACGCTGCCTTCCACCCAGAGAGAGACTCCGCATGTTCCCATCAGCAAGTGCAGGGCCCTGAAACACCCCAGAAGAAAGTCATTATAACTGAGACAAATCAGGTTGTTTTCTTCATTCTCACATGAATAAAACCACCACCACCACAAAAATGAAGCCCTGGGAACTGAGTGAGGGAATGATGAGAGACGGATGGCAATCATGTCTATGGGTAGGAAAGTTAGCTAGGGAGGTAGGGTTTTCTCCAGACGCCCCTAAACTTTGTTCTTCCTCTACTGTCTTTTACATGAGCTCCGCTCTGCAGGCCTGTCTTCTGTTCTTGTTTTTTTTTTTTGGTACATGGGCCTCTCGCTATTGTGGCCTCTCCCGTTGTGGAGCACAGGCTCCGGACGCACAGGCTCAGCAGCCATGGCTCACGGGCCCAGCCACTCTGCGGCATGTGGGATCCTCCTGGACCGGGGCACGAACCCGCGTTCCCTGCATCGGCAGGCGGACTCTCAACCACTGCGCCCCCAGGGAAGCCCCTGTCTTCTGTTGTTTGAGGTCCAGCACAAGTCCCACCTCAGGTTCCCTTGAGTTTGTACCAAACAGTGTAACTCGGTGGGTAAGAATGAGGTCACTGTTTTGTATACATGAGCCAAGATGTCTTCTGTATATCGACTCCTAGCTTTACTTCTTCACAGCAGGCTGAGACCCACAGCTCAAAACCCACAAGCACCAACCTCAAACTTTTCACAGACCCAGTTGTTAAAAAGATGGCCCCACTAAGCAGAGTTCAGTGGTTTACGGCCTGCCCACGTTGCATGCTCTGCAAAAACTGCACCTGACATTTGCGAACCACAGACAGGATAAGCCCCGTGGCTATAAAGACCCCAGGCTGCAGCTGCCCTTCAGATTTCTCTAACCTGCCCCGGCCGAGGCTCCCTCGTGTCCTTGCCTCCCCTTCTGAATGGTGGCCCCGGCGCCTAAGGCCTCAGGATGGCCTGCGCACTGACAACCTCCCCACCCTTCAGGCAAACCTGTCAAAGCATCGCCAAGAGACCCTGTGTGTGCTACTGCTAACCCCCCGTCACATCTTCTCCTTTGATGAGTCCCGAAATCCCTTGAATCCCTTACAGCTGCAATGCTCCTGCTTTCACCTCATACCCTAGAATGCGGTCTGGCACACAGTGAGTGCTCACTTACTATTATGGAATGAATATATATGGAGTCAGACAGGGTTTTAACCTGTGCCCCATTACTACCTCTCTGATTTGGGGCAAATTACTTTAACCTCTGAGGTTTTCCATCTGTGAAATAGGTATATGGAGAGAGCCTAAGGATTAGCCAATCTATTTAACGTTACCTGATACACATTAAGGGCTAAGATATACATACATGTGTATATTTGCTATTATTGATAAAATGTACTAATATATATTTTTTTACTTATGTTGCCACGTTTACATTTCATGTCCTGGATAGAAAGGCCCTCCTCACAGCGTTTCCTATTGAAGAACACAGTGGAGTTGTAGTTTTAAATGACCTGGTCTCTTAGGGGACCAATAAGAAGTCTTTTTTTTTTTTTTCCCTCTGTCCCCTCTGTTCTCATACAAAATTCTAAACATTACCAAGAAATGCTCAACAAATAGTAAGCAAATGTATCTTTGGGGGCTTTGGGTAAAATTTCACAGCTACTCTTTACTCAAGGTTGAGAGGGAGTAAAAGACCTCACTGCACAGGTCAGATACTTCATGAATATGGAAGGCTGACAGTTCAGAAAAGGAGGAAGTAGGCTGTACAACAGCACATTAGGTGAGACAAATGAGTGATTACGATTATGATGCAAAAGTGGAAGGGTAAAGGGAGGCCTGTTCTGGGCAATAGTTTCATTTTCTTATGTCCTTTGAAAATACCACCTCCCATCAAGCAGGCCCTCTACAAAGCGGCCACCTATTCCGTAAAAAGGAGATATGGAGAAGTCAAGAAAAGAACACATTTCAAAGGAGAAGCAGAAGTACTGGGAATAATCCCCAGGATGAAGAAAAATGAGGCCAAGACAAAAAGAGAGAACACTGGAAGGTGATGAGCTCAGAAGTTAAAAGTTCACACAACAGCCTTTCTGCCAGGCAATCTGGCAAGAGGTACTAACAGATTGAGGCATAACCTCTGAACCAACTCCACTTCATGGAATGTAACCAAAGTAAATAATTAAAGATAAAAGAAAAAATTTAGCTATGGGGATGTCCTACATAATAGCCAAAACAAAACAAAACCAAAAAAACCCCCCAAAAACAAACTAAGCTACTAAGCTAGTTAGTACCACACAATGCATAATGTACAACCACTAAAATGCTGTGGAGGTATATATATATATATATATATATATATATATATATATATATATTTTTTTTTTTTTTTTTTG
>NW_006783631.1:2305620-2309768 GCF_000442215.2 Lipotes vexillifer
TGTTGTGGCCTCTCTCGTTGCGGAGCACAGGCTCCGGATGCGCAGGCTCAGCGGCCATGGCTCACGGGCCCAGCCGCTCCGTGGCATGTGGGATTCTCCTGGACCAGGGCACGAACCCGGCAGGTGTACTCTCAACCACTGCACCACCAGGGAAGCCCTGGAGGTATGTTTATTGGCATGGAAATATATCCTTGATTATACTGTTGAGCAAAATAACCATACAACAAAATAGAATATATAGTATCATGTCATTTTTTGTGATCTCTAATTTTCTATATTGATATCCATAACTATATATTTCCTACTTGGAATAACAGTGGTTATCCCTGGCTGGTGGTATGGGTGATTTAGTCTTTGTACTTTTTCTCCATTTCCTAATTTTTCATTATTACCACAGTAGTAGTATGAAGGAAAAATAACCTTTTGTAAAACAAAAAATCATGCATCAAAAAAATAGATGAGCTACATAACCAAGGATGAATGCAAAAAATTGGAACAGTCCTACAAAGATGGCTAAAGACAAGCTTATATTCTTATAAGCTAAAATTTTTTGAAAAATATTAAAATGTTTAATATTTATTTCTAAAAAGACATGTAAGCAAGAGTAAGTAAAGTCTGCTTGTTGAGGCACAGTGATAACTTGTTAATAGATGGAAAAAAAGACAAGAGGACAGTCTCCACTTGGCACCCATTCTCCAGCTGGACAAAGGGTCTTCAAACGGGCAAAGGCAGAGTAGATGCCCTCACAAGGGCAGAGTACCCAACCACTCTGCATGCATTTGAGTCTCTGGGACCCTGATAAATAATACCCCTGATAAATAATACCCCAGGGTCCTGAAATCAGTCAGAAACATTATGGCCAAATCAGTGTCAGGGATATGTAGGAAATCAGAGACCAGGTGAAGAGAAAACTGGAGAAGCACCAACACCTGCTGTGTCTGAGGAGCCAGATGTAAAATGAAAACCTGGCTGCCTCTTCTCAGCTCTGCAACTGTGCACAGAATTTATTAACCTTTCTGAGTTTCAACTTCCTGATTTATAAAATGGAAATGTAACGCATAAGTCCTTGAGTGTTGATGAGTACATGAGATAATGCTTGTAAAATGCCTCATTAGATGTCAAGTACATAGAAGGCACTCAGTCAGTACCCAGCAGCTACATGCATATTTTATAAAAGGCTGGCTCTAGAAACCTGGCACTGTATATAAGAGCGAATTTTAATCCTTAATTTACCATTCAGAGTTTAAATTTGGGATTCTACATTTGTCAGTAAGGGGTAGGTAAGAAACAGTGATGAGACATCTGAAGGGCAGAACTGGACAGAGGCTGGAAGGAGAAGAAAACATTCTTGAGAAACTAAGACTTGCAAAGAGCCACACCCTGGTCACCTAGGAAAGACTTTATTCCCTTTACGAGGGGAGGGACTCTCCTTGGAGAGAGTGACAGCAAACAAAACCCAGCAAGCTGTTCCATGTCTTACACTGATTCACAAGAAGAAGACAGGGACATGGAGTCCTGGAGTCCCTGACAAGCTCCTGGGACCCTCACTCCAAGGCCGCAAGCAAGCGTGTGCAGAAGTGGTGGGTGGGAAGGATGGAAGTTAATGGCAACAGAGCTCAGCTCAGAAACCTAAGAAGACAGCATCTATAAATGGGTGAGTATTTTCAGTAGATAGAGAAAGAAGAAAACAAACAAACAAAACCCAAAGGCCAGCTCCGGCCATCCATAAAATTTTTTTTATCATTCCTGTTGCAAATGTATTGACAGTCAATGGAGGGGTAAGTTCACACATAAAGAAAGGAAATAAACTAAGCAATTTGAACTATTATCAGAGACCTACAATTTTTTTTTCCATTTTCCTTTATCTTGATATTATTTTCTAATGAGTTGCAAACAGCATTTTATCTAGCATTTTATTGCATCCCGGCTCCATCATCACCAATGTGACCTAGGGCAACCTACATAACCGATCTGTGCCTTAGTTTCCTCACCTGTCAAAAAAAAAAAATACTATTACTTCATAGGGTTGTGGTGAGCACTAGGTAAGTTATATATAAATGCTGAGAACAATGCTTGGGCCCTATATATTTGTCACTGTCATTATCTCCCTAAATTCCATTAGGAATTTAAGTCATATTGCCAAGCAGAAGACGATTATCTTTAAAAACTCCATTACAAACGAGAAGAAGAAATAATGTCTCTCCAGAGGCCTGAAATGTTTAATAGGTAAAGAGACATCAGGCCCAGTTTGATCAACAGCTACACTGGCCTTTTATTCTTGGTGATACAGCCAAAAAATGCAATGTTTCTCACTCTCTACCCAGGGCTCCAAGTGAGATTTGCACATGAAGATATTCAATTAAACATTAAATATTTTTTACACTATTGATACTATGTATAAAATAGATAACTAATGAGAACCTATTGTATAGCACAGGGAACTCTACTCAGTGCTCTGCAGTGACCTAAATGGGAAGGAAATCCAAAAAAGAGGGGATATATGTATACGTATAGCTAATTCACTCTGCTGTACAGCAGAAACTAACGTTGTAAAGCAACTATACTCCAATAAAATAAAATAAAATAAAACAACATGCTGAAAATATCAAAAAAAAAAGAATTGGATTTTATAAGATTTGATATAGTAATATATGCCTGTAGTTGTAATTTTGGAAAAATAAACTTACTACGGTTTCTTAATTTAAAAAAATTAAATAGTTTTTACGTTATTGTTTTTGCATAGGTAATACACAGACTTAGTATAATATCCAAATAGTACAGAGTTTATAGGGAAAAGAGAATTTCCCTTCCTCTCCTGCCACTGGCTCCCCAGCTCCCTGTATCAGAGGGGGAAATGAAAGCATTTCTTTTCACTTCTTTTAAATGAAGCATCATTTAAAACAAGGGAAAGCAACAGCACATCCAACCAATTGGTTATTATTTGTCATGAAAATGCAATTAGGAGGAACCTTTAACAGCATACAAGACTCTATATTGGTAAGTGGAAAAATAAAAACTACAAAATTACATTCAAAGTATAATTCTAATTCACTATAAAAATACACATTAAAAACACAGAAGAAATATGTCCAAGCACCAAAAGTGGCTGCTTCTGTGTTGTTAGATTAAGGTTGATTTTCTTCCTCTCATCTATCAATCTTTTTAAAGAAAACTTTAAAGATGTTCTAAACTGAACATCTACCTCACAACCCGGAAAAAAATTACTTGCTGTTCTATCATGTCCTCTTGGTATTATTATTTAATACTGCCACCAAATCTGAAACAGCATCTGGCTTCAGAGTATAACTATGTTAAAGGTTTTCCATTTCTCCCATTTCCAAAATGGAGCTGTGGAAAAGATACAAATTACAACCATAAACTGACAAAGGCTTTTTTGTTTTAAATGAGCATTTCATGTCTTTCATCATCAAACTACTGTTATTCTTTTCACAGTAATCACCTGGGGAGACCACACATTTATTCTTAAAAGTAAAAAAAAAAAAAAAAAAAAAAAAAAAGAAATGCAGAATAACTCTAGACATTATTTTCTTTTAAAGAAAGTGAATTTACACCCAGGCATTGAGGCTCCATTCCTATCAGCTCAAGTAGGAAGGCTAGCGGGTGAAGGCTGACAAGGTCCTGCTGGGCTCTGGCCCAGAGTATTTTGAAAAGGCCCAAAGCTCTCCTCTGGCCCTTGCACTGGGGAAGTGGGTACATGAGTGCAGACCCTGTGGTTAAGATACACTGTGCTTGGGGACAAAGGCCATCCCAGAGTTTCCCACACAAAGCTCAGAAACTACTCTGCCTCTCCGAAGGCGTCATGGCGGTGGTCACCTCAATGCATCAGCTCTAGTTCATCATCTGCTCTTTGGAGCTATGTGAAGTTTACAGCTGCCGCTGGCACAAATGAGGAAGGGCTTAGGGTCTGGAAAACTGGAACTAAGGGAAACAGGGCAGTGGTTGTGGCACGTTCTACCCTGAACGCTGGCATCGGGTACCGGGCACACACGGCAGGCAGGGCCTCCCTCACATGTGCACCTGAGATCAGCTCTTGGGCAACCTGGCAGATAGAAACCTTGGGCGGCAGGGGCTTTTGTGATTTACCTCAAAGGGCTACTTGGAGGCTACGACCCTACGCTCTTACTTTA
>NW_006783631.1:2309778-2316310 GCF_000442215.2 Lipotes vexillifer
GGGAACTCACCGAGAGGTCAACAACTGTCTTGATGGCCTTTTCTTTTCTCTTGATGAAGTCATCATCCTGCAAGACAAGAAGACACAGGGATGAAACAAATCTTCCTGCGTAAAGACTGAAACTCAACTGGACTGCTCAGCAGTCCGTCTTATAAACTGACTTCTCATCACAACTTTGCCTGAAGAAGTCTCAATTTTCTAACAAATTAGAATATATCCTGCATGGGAAAAAGCTAGGGCCTCTGCCGATGGCTGCAAAACAGATCCCTATAGCCGGTGAGAAAAAGGGGGACCACAGAGTGTAGTGGTGAAGACAAGCGTTCTCACTTCAAATCCGTATGAGCTCTGCAACCTCAGCAAGTTACCTAACCTCTAAGCCTTAAATTTTCCACCTGCAAAATGGGGATGATACCGCCTATCTCAGGGAGCAGTCATGAGGATCAAAAAGTAGAAGGCATGTGATGTGCCGGGACTGGAATACAGTATCTGACAGTGATCAGCTAGTATTGTTGTTGTGATTACTATTCAGCTGTTACTATAGGTGTGTCCCAAGCAGGTGGGCTCTCGAAAACCTTTATATGACTATACAAAAATATACTCTTGTAATGCTCTTGTAATTTAACAAAAGGTCCAGATCCAGTACCAAAATTGAGAGACAAGGACAAAACTGTAGGGCTTGACACTCGGTGCCCATTTAAACAGGCAATTCTAATGAACCAGGAGGCCCAGTTTCAGGGCTGATCAGGTGGGGGCAGGGAGGCCACGCAGGCGGGCGGGAGTGCAGGGGAGCCTGAGCGTACTCTGCGCCTTCCCAGGAGTCCCTCACTGTGCACTCAGGTTCCCAACTGGGCTAGAAAAGAACACTGACCTCAGGGAGACTGTAGGTTTTCTGGAACTGGGAAATGGAGTAGGAACGGATGTAGTCGCCCATCTCTTCTTTTGTTTCTATAGCTCGCTTCACCAGCCACTGGGGAAGAAAGTGAGGAAACGTGAACCGACAGGGATGAAACACACTGTGGTAAAGGCCAGCTCAGAGACGGCACAGGTCCTGCGCCCGAATCACAGAACATGAACTGCCCAGGTGGCGAATAACCACCAACATGTACTGCCCTGCAGGAAAAGCAGCCGCTGGGTGGCTGGATGCTGAGATCCAGGGGGACCTGAGCTGACAGCCGTGCAGGAGCCTTCGAGCCTCGCTTCAGGTGCCCGGGCCTCAGTTTCCCTCTCTGCTAAAGAGGAGGTGAGAGTATCAGTTCCCTTCACGTCACAGAGCAACTGTGGGAGCAAATGAAAAACAAGTACTAGACAGCTCTGTAAACACCTGGAGCCCGACACAAACAGAGCTGTCCCCCAAACCTCCCTGCGCCTAGTGGCAGATCTTACTGGAGCTCTCTCCTTCCCGTGCTGCTTGCACCACAGACCAGAGGGAGGGAAGGGAACCAGTGAGAATGCCTAGTGTAACCCTCATTTGATAGGTGGGAAAAAATCCCCCCAATATTCAGACTTGAGACTGGGTGTACTGAGTACAAGCGCTAGGCTTCAGGTTAGCTCGGCACTCACAGCATAGCTCTCGAATCCACCCAACGCTATAAGGTAATTGGCACTGGCCGCGTTTTACAGAATTGGAAGCTCGGAGAGACGACATGATCCACCCACTGATCCACAGCCAGCAGCCACACAGCTGCCGGCCACATCGGGGCACTGCGCGTGTGGGCTTCACGCCACGTGTCCTAGGTCGACCGGGTCGATATGCACAAGGAGCCGCTCCTCACGCCCGCTAACTTACAACTCGAGGGAACTGAAACACACACGTGCACACACCCATGCCCCACAGCCTGCGGGAGGCCCAGGCGCTCTGCGGGTGAGAATGCAAAGTGCAAAAAGAGCCTTTGCTTCTCCTCCTGACTCTTCATTCATTCCCGTTATTACTAAAGAACTTTATGGAGGGATGCCATCCTCTCTCCACAAGGAGCTACTACATCTCAGGAGCAGTTTCTGGACAGTAGCTGTGCTTCCCCGGGGCAGGGCCACACGTGGCAAGGTTCAGACACATGCACATGGCATAGGGCTCCTGCGGGGACAGCAGGAACGTGCGCTCAGGGAGGGCGGCCAGCTCAAGTAAAGGACACACTTAGGAAGCAGCTGCCCAGGAAAGCAGTGGCTGCAAATAATTCTATGAGGAGTATTCTTTTGTTGCTAGTATCTTCCATTTTTTTCCATCACTCCACTCCACCCCACCTCCAAACAATGACCTCAGGCACTGACTAAAATCCAGAAGGGCAGGGGCAGAAAGTCGGACGGCATTCGGGGCTACTCCAGCCCCTCACCTGTACCCCAGCACCGGCCCTGGACATCTAAGGAGGCTAAGTCACTGTTCAACTCAATTTCTCTCTGCTTTGCTTTGCATCGGGAGATCCAGTTTCTGGCCTTTCATTGTTATTGCCTTTTCAGATCTGCCTCTGTTAATTAGATCGACACTGAGTTGTAACTTGGCTGGATCCTGGAGAACATGCTCAGATGAGGAAGGCAAAGCCTGTTGATTCAAAGGATTCCTTAGAGACTCGACCGCCGTGTTTTGGAGTTCCCAGCATGAAGGGCTGCGGAGGGAACCTCTAGGACAGGTGAGCTCTGCCACAAGCCCCTAGCATTTGAGAAAAATACCTACCCTCACAGGATTCATGTGCCCCACATGGAAGAAAAAGACGTGACCTGGAACTACCAGTAGCCGGAAGTTAGCTCTTCTTTCCTCCTGGATGCATTCAGAGAGTGTCACCACAGCTGTGCTAAACAGCGCGAACAAGGGTGGTGGGCCTCTAGTCCCACACAAGACAACCAGTTCAGTGGTTCCCAGTGGCTGGTCCACAACTGCTCTTTCACTGGTGTCTGGCAAAACAGAAAACTACAGGCATGTGGCGAGTTTTTCATAAGGCTACATGTATTCCATTTGAAGGACTGTCCTTTATTCGGAGAGTGAGAGTTAAATGGCCTTTCTTTTAGGAAATGGTAAAGAAAGCAAAATAATTGTTGCCTTTAAAAACATCCCTTCCTGCCAAAATACAGGTTGCAACCACAGGTCAACCTCTATTTGCGCTTCAAAATTTTACAGATCCACAAAATTAATATATGGGGTAACCATTAGAGAGGCTCTCACATCCGGACAGGAAGCCCTCCAACATTCCGCTCACAACACAAACATTAGATACTCAAAATGCCCAAACCAACTGTAAACAATCACTTCCCTTTCATCCCCGTCTCACATATGGACTAGAGTTTGGGTCCTCAAAGTTCTAGCAGAGTTTTGAGTAAGGTCTAGTCACTAGAGATCCAGGCTTCAGGGGAAAGGGCAACAACTTCACAGTATGATGGGGTTGGAGGCTTCTGTAAGAATCTACACAGACTCCCTACTTCTTACTTTCACAAAATGATTGGGTACCATCCATCCCCTAACAAACAAACAAGTCAAATCCTGAGTTCAAGTCCTAGCCTCAAATTTACAAATTTAAGTTATAAATGTCAACATATTTGATTTGAAGTCTAGTGCAGGGGAAGATTCCCAATAGCAGTAACAAAAACAGAAACAACTATATAACACTTACAAAGCACTTACTGAAAGGTGCCAGCCCTTCAGTCAAGAACTTTACACATATACTAAGCTACTCAGCTTTCATCCCATCAGGTAGGTACTATTATTATTTCTACTTATCAGGTAAGAAGTTAAGTCATCTGCCCAAGATCACACAGCTAGAAAGTGGCAGAGCCAAGATGTGAACCCAGGAAGTCTCCAGAGTCCAGGCTCTTAACTGCTACACTACATAGTCTTAACAGAATCACAAAACCTCTCCAGCAGGGGCTGTGCGGCTTTCCTCGGGGTGGCTGCATGGTGGTGGAGGGGAAAGTACAGGCTTAAAGACAAGGAGTTGAGAGGAATCTGCCTCTCCGCTCACTAGTTCTCTGCCCTTAAGCAAACTGATTATCCTTTCCGAGTCTCCCTTTCCTCAGATGTAAGACCAGGATTACAATAGATGCTTCAAAGAACTCTATTAGGATCCGAGGCAAAGTACTGTCCACACAGCAGGCAACAAAGTTAAGTACCTTTGCTCCTCTTCTTTCTGTGGTGCCTGGAAGAGGGGCTGAGACACGAGAACCGCACAGAATACAGGGACTTGTACAGCACGGCCACTAATTCACGGGGCCTTGGGGAAAAGCCGGGGTGGAGAGAAGTCTCCTGTTAGAAATTTAGCCCTTTGTAGGACTGAATGCCTACAAAGTGCCAGACATTCCAAGAGGTGCCGGAGACACAAGAGCAAGCAGGACAGCCATGGTACCTGTCCTCAGGAAGCTTACAGTCTGATGGGAGAGAGGTACAAATAACCAAACATTGAATGGACACGGTCACAAACTGCAGTGAGGTAGCTTCCTGTGAGGGTAGGGAATATGTCGTATGAGAGGATATAGCAAAGGAACCTGCTCTAGATCTGGCAGTCAGGGGAAGCTTTCTTGAGAAGGCTTGATGGAACTGAGATCTGGAAGATAAAGGTAAGGAGAGAAGGGAAGACCTTCCCACCCTGAAAGGCCCCATGACAGGAGGAAGCACAGTGTGTATGAGGAAATTTGAAAGAAAGTCAAAGGGGCTAGAATAGAAAGAACAAAGAAAAGCAAAGAATAAATTGAGGCTGGAGAGGTCAAAGGGGACCAGCGCATGGGGTGCTATGTAGGGCTATGGGCTTCCATCTTTACCAGAAGGGCAATGAAAAGCTACTAATGGAAACATTCAAAGACCAGAACAGGTGACGGTGTGAAACTAGGGTAGACTGAGTACTGGCAACGTTCTGAGGAGTGTCATCGTGTTCTGCTGCCACCAAATCCATACCACACCCATCAGATCCAGGATCTAGGCCAGACGGCCCAAGAGCCAGACCCGTTACAGGAATTCCAATGTTCGGAGGGCAAGAAACCCCACAGATGCTCTTACCTGGACAACAGGAAATATGTGAATAAAATCCATCCCCTGGATCTGGTGGGGCTCCAGCTGGTGTGGACATTTCATTCTTGGCAGGACGGAGACAATTTTTTCTGATAGAGCTCTGCTCAGAGAAAAACAACAAGCCAAGAGTGAGGACACACCAAGTGGCTCTTAAGACATCTCTCAAGTCTGGCTGCGACCCAGAGGGATCTGAGGTTTCTCAATACCAGATCATGACCACGTTTCTCCTGGCTGATGGCAAATTGAGAAAAACAAGCACAGCTTAGGCTTGTGTGTGTTTAAGGACACAAAACTACCTTCATCCTTAATTCTAAGGTCGTGTTCGTCCTACTTTTCATATTAAAATATTTTGTTTCTTGAAGTTATGGCGATGTTTGAAGTAGTAGCTATTTTTTAACATCCTTACATAGTAAAATAAAAAGTTATTAGTGCTGCATATTCTTTTACATTTCACTTAACCGCCCTACTTTTTCCAAGTCTGGAAACCATTAGGTTAAACATTAAAAAAATTGTTCTAAGTATCATTCAAGCAACAAATAATTACCAGACTCTGTGCCAGATGCCAAGAATATTAAGACAAAACATGAGGCCTCATGCTCAAAAAAAAAAAAAAGTTCGCTACTCCAATACAAAATATTTTTGAAATAAAAAATAGCCTTTGGGGGCTTCCCTGGTGGTGCAGTGGCTGGGAATCTGCCTGCCGATGCAGGGGACACGGGTTCGTGCCCTGGTCCAGGAAGATCCCACATGCCGCGGAGCGGCTGGGCCCGTGAGCCATGGCCGCTGAGCCTGCACATCCGGAGCCTGTGCTCTGCAACGAGAGAGGCCACAACAGTGAGAGGCCTGCGTACCACAAGAAAAAAAAAATAGCCTTTAATTTTTCTGATACTCTAAAATTAATCCTAGGTTTGGAGGACCCATATGCCCTCACTCTTCCTTCCAGAGAGAAGGTGCTTTCTACTTCTCACGAGGGACACTTGATCTCTCTCCTACACCTTGCTCAGCCTTCTCTTGAAGTGGCTGGAGGAAGAGAGCAGGAGTCAGGCTCCTTGAGGCCCAGAGCATCGCCTGCCTCAGTCAGGAGCTGAGCACCTGCCCCGCTGGACGCACAGCTGAGCCCTGGCCTGGGTGGGGCAGTTTTACGGCAGGAGTGATAGAGGGACTTGTGTGCAAGTCCACTTCACCACAGATTTAAATCTTCTCTAACCAGCTGCTATTTGAGCTCCAACTGTCTGGTTCCTATTTCTTATACCTTAATCGGATCACATTCAAAAGGAGAGAACAGAGGTTATTTAACGGGTCCGCTAACCCCCAAAGCCATGGTACAAAGCCTAGGAAGCTTGAAAAACAAGTCACAAGCTGTGGCCTTGTGAGGCCATGTGGAGAAATGGGAGCTCTGGCTCAGCCTACATGGATAGGTTAGGTTATACCCCATCTAAGACACTAAAAAAAAAAAATCATAGCTAGTTACAGCAGCTACTGTGGCCTCATTTCCAAGTGTCAGACTTTTCTCTAATAGATGAAGGCCCTGCTGAACAAGGGCACCAG
>NW_006783631.1:2316320-2317576 GCF_000442215.2 Lipotes vexillifer
GTTCTTATTAGATGCTTCAAATGCAGTAAGTTTTGGGTCTATCTATCAAAAGTATTTATTGTTCAAAGAAATCTTGTATACTTTTGTCTTCTCTGCAGTTCCATAATCCTCAGGGGACAGACACCCTTAAGACCGACATCTAACTCAGGCCTGGATGAGAGTACTTACCTTACCTATGTTCCCTTTAGTATGTCTCATGCCCTCACTCTTGGTAGGAACCAAGGTAGCAATTTAGGGACAGAAGCCAAACAGCTCCCAGAGGATGATCCCTGGAGAACATGCTACAAAACCATGTTTATGCCTACAGTAGCTTTACAAGGTGGGACCAAGGTTAAAACTGCTGAGTGGAAACAGTCACAGTCCCAGCTCCACTGATCACAATATCAAGTCCAATACGTTAAGAGAAAAAATTTGGAGACGGAAGACTGATCCCTGCTGCACACATTCACGGAAGGAAGGACTACCCACCTCCCAGGAGAGAAGTACACGGGAGGACATTTTCACTGCAAACAGAAGGAGTGTGCGTGTAATTTATCCAAAAGGTCCAAGACGGGGAAGGAAAGTGTCATCTGACTCCCAGCAGCCCCTGCAGGCCCTCCTTTCTGAGCAGCCCATCCTTAGGACACATGCATCTTCTCTGCCACAAGGTACATGTCCTGCCCCAGTGGGGAAGCCTCTGGTCGTCCAACTCTTCCTGGGGCCCAAATGGGACAGTTTAGTAGGAAGGATTGGCAAACCCATTTGGCAACATAGCTAAGGCTCTCTCTCTGATAAGCTTTACTTTTTAATGTGATTTCCATAAGACGCCCATTCCTTGTTCGTTAATTTCTTTGAAACCTGTGAGGGGAAGAGATGGATGCCTAATTGGCCCTGCTCCCCAGACTCCAAGCTTAGCAAATGAAGATGGTCCCCAGCTCCGGCTTTGCATCCTCGCTCAGGGCAGGTCTTCACTAGGCATTCACATCTTGGTTCGGCAGGAGGAGATCGCCCTCTAGTGGCTACAGATCTGTGGGTCTGTGTAGGGTTACTGATTGCCTGCAACCGGTCAGCAGCTTCCAAATCACCATCCAGCCAACCCTCTACCTTCAAACAAGGTTCTCCCTGGCCACTCCTCAGAGACGGCCCACTCTCCCAGTTCATAAGGGCCCTGAGGGAAGGACGCCCCGGTTCATCTCAGGGTTTACAACCCTCTTAAACCCGCTTCCCAGAAATGACTGCCAAGTCTGCAGTGGGGGTGGGGACCGGAGGGAAAGAGG
>NW_006783631.1:2317709-2323808 GCF_000442215.2 Lipotes vexillifer
GGGGGAAAGAGGCTGGCTGAGGGGGCAGGAGTCAGGAAGGCTTCTTGCGGAAACCTACCAGCCCCCATTCGGCTTCTCCCTGGAGCTCAGAGGATATCCTCTGACTTTCTAAAAATCAGGGAACACGACAGTCTCAGAGGTCACCAGATGGGCTTCCTAATCTAAGATTCCTCATCTAACAAGCCCACGTTTCATTACAGGTGACTGGCTTGACTCCTTAGCTTTCTAAGTGTTCAGTGCACTGTTTCCTCCTCCACTGCAAACAGTGTGAGAGTGAATTAAACCAGGGTCTAAATTCCAAGTACCATCACCTACCACGGAACTTCTGGCAAGCCACCAGGTCCCACTGGTCCAATGATCCCATCATAAAACAAGGGGTAATCCCTGTCCTGCCTGTTCAAGGGTTGCTGTGAAGGTAAAATAATAAAATGCATGTGTAAGTGCTCTGCACACAGGTGGCTAGTAAATATGTGCTGTAGAAATGAACCCAGTTATAAGCCTAAAATCTCATTTATGGGCCTCAGAACATAGCACTCTGTGGTAATGGGGTTTTAGGACAGGCTGGGGATAGAGGGTCGAAGCTCATGGAACCCACAAGAAAGAAGGCTCAAGAAGGAGGACAAGGTCCCAATGGAGCCTGGAAGATAACTGTGCCCTGTACACAGGCAAGTGTGCTCCTCAGGGGTGCTGCTGGCCCCCCCTCACAGCAGCTGGGGTGTGTGGAGGCACTGCAAACACACGGCGGTATTAGTCTGAACTGCAAGTAACCAGAAACTTTGTGGGGGGGACCCCAAACACAGAACATATTCCAAAACCAAACAGAAAAGATTTTTGGATAATTCAGGGCCCTAAGGCCATACTATTTCTCCTGCAGATAAGAAAAGACCCAACTGTCTGATGCACTGCTAGGAGTCTGCTGGGTCTTTACAAGTTAACCCTTGTCAACAGCTTTGCCTTCAATTGTAGTTCATGGCTGTGCACTTAAAAGCTACACATCAAATACTTACCAGGGAACACAATATGCCCTCAATCCCTTATCCAAACCCTTTAGGAGCAGATGTGTTTCAGAAGTCAGAATTCTTTAGATGTTTGTACCTTAGTATACCTAAGGGGCATATACTGTGTATTAGGTAAGACCCAGTGAAATCTAGAGCAGCACCCTATAATCAAAGAAATAAATATTTCTGCAGTAAAACATATGAATATTCATATAAATGGGATCAATAAAGACTATAAATAACATTAAGTCAGTTCAGGTCATGTGTTGCTTCCAAATAAGTTTTGTATCAGCACTTGAAAGAAAAAAAACCCATTTTCAGTGTTTTTTAGATATCAGAAACACAGATAAGGGATTGAGAATCGTAGCCCAGAAGGAATGCAATGGAAAGATATCCCAGAACATTAGGGGTGCCACAGGTGGAAGAAGCAATCAGCTCAAATTGGAACAGAAAGAGGCTTCAACCAAGAGCGTACTCAAGAAGACAGTGAATTCATGTTAGTCGACAGACTGATTAAGAAGCTGGCTGATCTTCATTAGAGGTGAAACTACGTCCTTCTCTGTCATCAAGAAAAAAAAAAAGGCAATCAGAAATGCAAGGGAAAAAAGCCGTATAGACATGAAGCAAATTGCAGTGTGCTTGATTCTCAATGACTTGCACAGACCATCTCCACCTGCTCGGGCCAAATACCTCCGAATCACCCTCAGCTCCTCTCTTACTCACGCTCCAAATCCAATGTCATGAAATCCTGTTGGTTCTACCTTCAGAATAGATCCAGAATGCCACCACTGCTAGCCCACCATTCAGGGCACCATCATCTCCTGGGAGGATTACTATAATACACTAAAGAATCTCCCTGATTCCCCTTAATTCGGTAATCGGACCAGGGTTCCTTCTTAAACACAGAACAGATTATGTTCCTCCTCTGCTCAAAACCCTCCAAGGACTTCCCATCTCACAAAGAGTAAACCCCAAGTCCTTACTCTGACCCACAAGGCACTGCACCTGATCTGCCCCCATGATCTCTCTGTGCTGACGTCCTCTGCTCCCCACTCCGCCCTCCACTGCAGGCAAGCTTCTCCTTGGGGCCTTCATGGTGGCAGTTCCCTTTGCCTGGGACCCTCGTCCCTCAAGTCTTAGCTCTAATATCACCCTCTCAATGAGGCATACACTAACTGAAAACAACTGCCTCCTGCCCTACGTCCCTCCTCATACCCCTTCCCAGCTTTAATTTTTTCATAGCACCTATTATTTCTATATATAATTTAGTTATTTATTAAATTAGTTTTTGGTCTGTCTCCCCCAATAGACTATAAGCTCCATGAGGGCAGGACATTTTTCATTAATATATCCAGAACAATGCCTGATTGTTCAGTAAATGTAGGAGTTTGATATTTACTGAGTCTATGAATAAATGAAAACAAATCGCTTTTGACTACAATATATTGAATATTCGCCTTTAAACAGCACCATTATGGTCCAAAAGATTACAGTTCCTTCTTTCTGACCCCATCACAATTCTCAGTTCTTATTGTAAATACTGTTTATAGATTTGCTTTTAGAATTTACCTGTAGATAAATCATGGACAATTTAACTGCTACTACAGAAGAGACTATAAATGTTATATGCTAAACATTATAAAAGTGATGTCATGATGGTACATGGAGGCTGAAGGATAGAAGGAAAGATAGAGATACTAAAATGTTTACTCAGTTAGGACCTTATGTTAATGGGTCAAGAAACAGAAGCTTAAGTAGATTCAAATTATGCAAGTGATCATAGAAAAACCAGAAAACAATTAAAAGAGTAGAAGATGGAAGACAAAGGGGATGTAGTGAGTGGTACAGGTGAGCCAACTGCCTCCTCTCGTTAGACTTGAATGAAACAGACTGTATACATTGCTGGAGATGTATTAGTGACCACTCTGAAGAATCTAAAACCTGGACAGCCAAGGATGACGGTTTCCAGGTAATAAAACTGGGGTGTAAAATAGGAAGGAGGAGAGACATCAGCTGTATGTTTTGCTCCCTTTGGTAGTATTTGAATTTTTTTTTTTAACCTTCAAGTATGTAACACCTAAATAAAAACAAACAAAAGAACAAGAATACCATCTACCTCTGGATTGAGCTGGACCAACAGGGAGCAGAGCCACACGCCTGGACTCCATCGTACCCTCCCAGTGGAGGACTTTTCACTGCGGGTCGCTGGACATGATGCCACAGCCCCACACACGTGTTAGGACACAGAGCCCACTACTCATGGCCGGGCACTGATGACAGTATCTCTGTGTCAAACAGCGTGTCCTCCTTAACAAGGAGCCAAGAGATGCCTTTTGGTCTTAGTGTTAAGAATTTTGGTGATTCACAGGGACCTATTTTTCTTCTACTGTATGGAAACTGTATATTGGGTAACTTAGCATGTTTTTTTCTTCTTTTCGCAGTCAAATCTGTGTCCCACCCTTGGAAAAACAGGGCCTTTATGGCCCCTCACAGGTGTGTCCCTTATCCTCAACTTGGCCTTTTGTTTCCTTTTTTTTTTCCTTTTGCTTTGCTTCGCTTTTCCAGTATTACTGCTCCCCATGCATGTTTGTAAACTAGCTTTAATCCATTTAGGGGAGGATAAGGCTTCAGAAAAATGAGGAAGTAAGTCACAGAATCATACAGATCTGAGATCACAAACCCTCCTTCCTACAGAAAAGAGAAGTAAGGTTTGCCCAAGGTCACACGGCTGCCCAGGGCAGGGCTGAACAGAACTGGGGATCCCAATGGTCTCATAAAATCACCAAGCCCCTGCTGAGTTACAGACGACCAGCCAGGGCACCCTCCCGTGACACCTCCAGCGAGGAGCCCAGGCTGCCTTCTCTCGATGGCAGGCAAAGTGGGGCTCTGCCTTACCCAGAGGCAACGGGGAGGGTAAGAGTCCCTTTCTCCCACCTATTCAACTTCCATCCACATTCACTGCCTTTGGAAAGAGATACATGAGCAGTCGACAGAAACTGTGATCAAGGAAAAGCACCAGAAATAGCCTATATAACATTAGAATAACATTAGGTGACTCTCATATGTTAGCTGTGTGACCTTGGCTTCTTTCAGCCTATAGGTAAACCGTCTAACACAACTTCGGGCACATAGCACAGGCTCAAGAGTTAGCTCTTTTCTCCCCCTTCAGTCTCTTCCATGGAAAGCCGGATAACTTACATTTTCTGACCTATTGTAGAGTTCTCCTGAAAGAGCAAATCAACATCCACATCAAAGTTGCAAGTGGTGATGCACCAGGTCATTCCTCCTACCACCTGAAAGACACAAAAAAAATACCTATTTTCTCTTCCTAGTTTGGGAAGAGGGGAAGAAGTGGAAGGTAGATAAAATATAAATAGCTTTTATATACAAAATTGGGTACCCTCAGAGAGATAATACGTGTCCTGACTCCATCCACTACAATTCACCTAAACAGCACTGCTGACTACTGTAAAGCTTTTTGCAAAGACGGGAACAGTCTGTGTCTGCACTGTTTAGTACACTGCTGCTAGCCACATGCAGTTACCGAGCACCTGACTCATGGCCAGTGGACTGAGAAGCTGACTTCTATTACTAAATGGACCTATGATGCATAGATCCTCTTTATACTGATGGGACAGACATTCACTCTCAGCTGGGTGAAGTCTTAATCCAATTATAGGCAAGTGCCAGACTGCAGAGAAATTATGTATTTTATGGACCAGGTATGTGGGTAACAAGGGTGACATTCTGTGACTCATTACTTAATTTCCATACATCTCATTTTTTTCTACTACCTAAAGGAGATGAGAAACCTTGCTCTAGTTTTGTCATGGGATTTCTCTGAGATGCAGATGAGACTAAGGCTAAAAATCCATTCTGAAACAAAACATTTTTAGACACAGCTTGATGTTAGAAAAGAACAACAGTGAATCTTATCCCTGGCTACACTGTAGACTCATGTGAGATGCATAATAAAATACAGATTCCAGTGCCCAGCCCAGACCTAACAAACCAGAATTTCAATGGCTGAGGCCTAGATATCTGTATTACAAAAGAATCTGTTATGTGCAGCCAGGGCCGTGGCCCACTGGAGGACTCAACGCTTTCTTCCACCAGGAAGCTTTCCCGGCCTGCCCCAACTGATCTGAATGCTTCATTTCTGTGCATAGTTCACTGTGGCACTTACCGAATTGTGCCATTTAGTCTATGCACGATGTTTTACTTGCCAATCTTCCCCACTCTTTAGAAGTCAGGCTCTTTGGGTATAAGGCCTTTGTTCTTATCCTTGTGCCCTCAACACCTACTACTATGCCTTGTGCATAAGAACTGTTCAAGGTTCTGCTGAATTAAATGACTTCATCCCATAGTGATTTCTTCCTCCTCTAAACCCAGCATTTACCACCCACAGAGTACCTGGCAATTGTCTGTGAGCACCCCGACTTGGGATAGCTCCCTATTACCTCAAATTATTTTATCTTACATAAACTTTATCTCCCCACCCAAGCTTTAAGTTCCTTGAACTATTTATTTTGCTTATTTGTATATCTCAAAGCTTTGTGCACAGAAAGGACTTCAAGGTGTATTTACGGATACATGATTATTTTCTTTTAATAGGAAATTTGAACTCTTCCATAATGAATCTGAATCCAGGAGAAATGGCAACAAGGACGTAGAGAAAGTAAAAACACAACCTCTTCCTCCTTTCCACAGTAAACCATGCCGTCCTGACAAAAACTAGCCTAATGCTCAGAAAGACTTCGTCTTACCTTGTCAAAAGGTGACAAGCCTTTAATTCTTGCCCTGAAATACCCAGCTGCAACCAAGAGCTCCAGAATCTCAGTCAACTTGACATTTTGTTCTTCATCTTCTCTTGTTTCTACCTAAAACAAAAGCAAAAGGCTGGTAAAAGCTACCTTGAATAAAGGAACACCAGGTATATTTCCAATGCCACAATCTCATTGCCAAGGAGCAGGTGACATTGGCTGTATCACGGCATTCATGCCGGAGCGTGGGGACACAGTGCTGCCAGAGTCACACAGAACAGTGTCCCTGGTCCTCAACCAGCTGTTAATCGTCTTAGGTGGGGGGGGGGGGGGGGGGG
>NW_006783631.1:2323872-2325477 GCF_000442215.2 Lipotes vexillifer
GGGGGGGGGGGCGGCGAGAAAACGTGCACAGGTGGTATGGACTGTTCATCAGGTGTGAAGGAATCCAGGGAAAGGAAGATTCCAGCACATTACCACCCTGTTCTCTAACATGTGACTTGTATGGCAGGCTTCTCGACTGGATTATAAACTCCTTTCAGACGGAACAGGTAGTTTGTTTTGTTTAAATTTATACTCATCTTGGTCCTAGAAGTTACTGACAAGAGGGGCAAGAACAAAGAATTCAAACATGTGTCTCCGTCTGCACTTTGATCTCTACAGCAAATATAAGGAAGGCTTTCAACCCAGATATATTACGGGGAGGTTACTACCACATAACAAGATTGCCTTAAAAATAAAAAATTCACTTAATATATTTAAATAAGGACTTTATTTAAATGTTTTTAATTAATATCCTACCTTCGCTCTCAGGTTGTTCATATACAAGTTCAATATATCTAAATATTCCAGTACTTTTGCCTCCATTTACTTTCCTGAACTGTGCCTTTCCTGACTTCCATTATTGCAGAAAATAAAAAACTACTCCCTCTCTACAGAAAACAATGCCAAGGGACCCTGGTTTAAATCCTCATACCCACCTCTGACTACTCCCTTACCCAACAATGCCTGCTAAATCTTCCTTAACTACGCAGCTCACATTTATCCTCCCTTCCCTTTTCTTTGCACATTATGCCAGGACTGTGGCAACTGCCTCTCAATCTTCCTTCCCTGTTAATTTGTCTGGCTCATTCCTTCCGAAATCACAGCTTTCTCATCATCCCTCTTCAGCTCAGCCCCCAGCCCTCATCATTAAGGCATCATTCACTGTCTATCAGATAAATTCCAAACGTCTTGGTCTGGCATTCAGATCTTGGGCTGCAACCTATCTTTTCAGCTTCATCCTTTACCTCCTGCCAAAACAATACAGACATGGCTGTGGCCAACCTAAACAAGCCCCTGTTCACTCTCATTCCTTCACGGCTCTCCTGATATTCTCTAACCACCCAGACACTATCTTCAACCCCTAGCTCCTATTCAATGTCAACCCTACATCTTAAAGTGGTCACTCCTCTGCATCTCTATTTTATTTATAGTCCGTCATTCATACAATTATCAACCTCTTCTGAGTGAGATGTCTGGTGTTAACGTACATGCCAGTCTCTCCAAATAGACTATTAGCTGGTTCAGGGGAGGACCCATATATTCCATATATTATCCACCCACGTTTACTCTTCTGCTCTGAACAGCATTAGGCTCCAAGAACACACTTGTTAAATATGGAATGACATGCTCAAACATTACATAAAGTGCATGACCTAAGCCAGTCTCGTATTAACAAAATGTTTTCATAGTCGTGACACTGATAATGGAAATTCAAGTTTATTTTAAAGGACAAACTGCCAGGAGAAGGGGCACACATGTAGGGCTTCCCTGGTGGCGCAGTGGTTGAGAGTCTGCCTGCCGATGCATGGGACACGAGATCATCCTGCCCCAGTCTGGGAAGATCCCACATGCCGCGGAGCTGCTGGGCCCGTGAGCCATGACCACTGAGCCTGCGCATCCGGAGCCTGTGCTCCACAACGGGAGAGGCCACAGCAGTGAGAGGCC
>NW_006783631.1:2325520-2346070 GCF_000442215.2 Lipotes vexillifer
AAAAAAAAAAAAAAAAAAAAAAAAAAAAAAAAAAAAAAAAAAAAAAAAAAAAAAAAAAAGAGTAAACAAAAAAAAAAAAAAAAAAAAAAAGAAGGAGCACACATAGCTGGACATGGAACTATTCACGTGACTGTTAATCTCTTGCAGTGTGTGGTGATGGAAGAGACAGCCTTACAACACTGCTCAGTTTACTTCCCTCTCAAAGGACCCTGGTCTGGCCTATCAAAGATTCTGAAGGTTAGCATTCACTAATTCCTAGGAGACATGCAAAAGTAAATATTAATTATTCACACATTCTCTTCCTTGGCAAAAGATCTGTGATGGTTGAGAACCATCTACAAGTCAAGAGACACAAACAGAAGAGAAAATAAAGAATAGTTATGGTTCATAAAAATAGAAAAGGAAAATGGATGATATAAGTATTTTCTTAAAACCCCCGGGATGTAAAACAGAAACCCTTCATTCGTTCAATCATTTATCATGAAAACGCTTCCAAGAAGAGGACAAGACATCTGGCGAAGGGCATCCCTGCCTCAGCCTGCACCTAATGAGCACCCACTGCCCACACCATGGCAGGTGCCTGGCCCATGCTTCCCATCCACTTATCCCACGAATGGAGAAGTGTACTTTTGCAATGCACCCTGTGAGGTAACTTTTTAGCACGAGACAATGAATGGAGAATGTTAATAGGACTCCAAATTCAATTCACAGATTAACACTAAAACAAAATGCAAAAGGGTCACTGGCTAATATGCAGGGAATGAAAGAATATCTTCTCTTTAAGCCATAAAAAGCCACCAGGCTGGGTAATACATCCTATTGTTAAAACTAAAATTCTGATAAAGATGAATGCTGTGAGCTCTTAAACCAGGCACACTAAATTATCAGTTGTCTGATACTGGAGTTCACGTAAGCTAGAAGGCAGGGCCACGTCTAACTATATCTCTATCCTTCACATACATACAATCAAGGGCTTACAAAATTGAATTTAATGAATTAACCGGACTAGTGACAGCTTAATGACATATTCATATGTACTGGTCTTTGAACGAAGTGATAATAATTGGATTATTATATTCACTCTGTTTTCCCCCCAATTGCCAGGAACTCGGAAAAGTGACAAATTAGACCCAGTCTCCTGACAGTGAAGGGTTAAGCAAAGGACAAACAGGGGCAAGTTGCTTTTTATTTTAGAAAGACTCTACTGGTAGTACAGTGGGACAATGAAAACGTCAGAAAACTTGCTAAGTTTTCTGGAGATAACAAAATGGATTTGCATTCTGGGAGCACACACTGACAGCTTAAGTCTGTCCTTCCATTACTACACCTCCAGCTTTTATGCACAGGACAGTGATCCCTCAATTAGTGGTACTAGTGGGATTTAAGAACTAAGGATGCGGGGAGGGGGAAAAGAAGCAAGATCGGCCACAGGCAGCTAAGTGTGAAGGGACCACGCACCATGTCAAGGAATCAGTCCCTCTGACAAATGCCTGCTTCAGAACCCTAGAAAGGGGACAGAGGTGCAGCGTGGATTCCATTTCTTTCAAGAATCTAGTAAACTAGACTAGCTTTTGAGCAAATCAATTGGAATAGAGAACAGATGCAAACCACCTAGCTAAGTGATATTTGCAGCCAAAAGGAAATGCACTTTTCCTCTCCTTCGAGGTAATGTGTATGTAAATCCAGAAACCGTTGATCATCCTGTCCCTCAGGACCAAGTGAGTACTTAATAACAAACACCTCCCTTCTGGAGAAGCAGCGACGGTTTCCGCCCGGCCACTCCGCACGGCTCCCAAACTTCCTCCCGCCGGCCCGGCGGGGCGTGGGGACAAACGCAGGGCGGCATTCCCTCCCGATACCAAGGCGGCGGGTGCCGGCCGCCAAGACCCCGTGGGCCCGGGGAGGTGGCGGCCGGCGCCACAAGGTCACCGCCCTTTGCACAACCCGAGCCCGGACCGTCCCAGCGCGCGTCTCGTGACTACTGGGCGCAGCACCCCCTGTCCTCGAGGCAAGCCGAGCGCCGCCGGGGATCGCGGGGGACTGCCGGGGGAAGCCGGAGAGGTGGGACCCTAGGCCCCGCGGGGCCTGGTGCTGCGTCGGCGCAGGTATTGGGCTGGGAAGGCTCCCTCCGTCCCGGGAGACCCGGCACCGGCTGAAGTTTGTCCCCGCCCACGCCCACACTTGCTCGGCCCCCAGCGGACAGGGCCGGTGCTCCCGGCGGTGGACACACCTGAGAGAGGGGGCGGGGCGCCCTAATCGCTGCCGGCCCCGTGGGCTCGGCCCTCTTTCGGAAACCCGGACGTGTCAGGGCGGGAGGGGGGTTCCTTACCTCCGGGAGACCCTGGCCTTCCGGCCCCTTGGGCAACCCCATGATCTCGTCGGACTGCCGTGCGGCGGCAGCGAAGCCCGCGGAGCGTCCGGAGGAAGCTCTCCCCAGCCCGAAGCTGCTACCGGGGTGGAGTGCAAAGCGGTAACTTCCTCCCGCCGCCGCCGCTGCCGCCGCCGCCGCCCCCGCCGGCCGGGAGCTCCCCAGCCCGGCGGAGCATGCGCGTAGGGGCGGGAGCGCTGCGCGACTGCGCCTGCGCGCGGGCAGGTCCGGGAGAGGTCCGGACTCGATCTGGCGCGTGAGCTGCAGTCCAGGCCGCCTGCCGAGCTCCAGGTTCTGCGGAGCTTCGCGCCGGGGCTCTGCATTTTCCTCGAGGTGCTTTATAAAAGGGATTATTCTTCTATCTTGGGGAGATTTTGCATCCTGGTTCCCGTTTCTGCTTCTCACGGGCATCAGATGCCCCAAGTGGGTTCGGTCCTCTCCGCGAGCTGGACTTCGGAAGCCCGCTTGCTTCCGGGTCAAGGCTTGAGCACTGATGAGCTTGGCGATTCAGACCCGGCTGGGTTGTGGCTCAGAATCGGGGTGTCCCCTGATTAACGCGCACTTGAGCAAACTTCATGATATACGGACCAGGGAACCGAGTACCCGAAGAAGGATTCTTCAGCTCGCTGCCTCCCCAGTGTCCGAGCCAGTGCAGCGTGTTCCCCGGGAACTCACCCCCACCATCCCCAGTTTCGGGTTCTTCCTGAGGAGAAGGTCATCTCTGAGAACGCGACTCCGGTATTGACGTCATTTTAGCTACATCATTTACCTGAAGCACCCCTTGTCTGTCCCAGAGGATGGCAGCTATGTAAAGGAGTGGTGTCCCTAGCCACAAGCCCCTCGCACCCGCTCCATAATGGGCTTCTCCAGCCTTTTTTGTTTAAGCAATGAAGAAAGAGGTGACATGTGAAAACTTTTCTGTAGGGAAGAACCTTCCCTCTGTGAGTGTGTAGGGTGGGGCAGGGGGAGGGGGCAGAGCGAGGAGTGTGAGGCTATGAGCCCCTTGAGATCAAAGAGGTTGTGTGTGTGTTCCTCTCTGCATCCCCAGCATCTTAAAAAGTAGGTACTCAGTTAATGTTTGTCCTTGAAGAAATTCTTTGTGCCTTTTGTACTCCTCCTCGAGTTTATCCTGACAGAACAGAGATTACTCTGGAACAAGAGTATACAAATTGTTGGAAGCATCCTAAGAATGACCGTTTCCTTCTAAAATGTAGTCGGTAAATATTGCTAACAGTATTTAGCAGTAATTTGAATATGCAAGTTAAGGTGCTATGCGAACTCTCTTGATTGTGTTGTGTGATATTTTGCTCTCACCCATTGTGAAGCCAGTGAAACTCAGTGTCTAAGGTGCCCACACTCATAACTTCCCAGATGTGCTATCTTTGTAATCTTAAAATTGTCCTTCCCTGAGATGGTATAGGATGAGGGGGACTAAAGATGGATAATTTGTAGCCATTGTTGAATGACCAGACAGGTGTTGATGCCTAGGGAACGGGTAGCACAATCTCACATAGCAGCAAGCCTAAATAGCTGTATTTAAAGTAGCTTGGGGAATAGGGCCTGGAGAATAATAGGAATCAGGTAGGCCACACTGGACTTCCCTGTTGTAAATGACTTTGCAATGTTTTAAATAAACATGAGCAGCTATCTTTCCCAGTAAGAAACCATCCTGTCTGTGTAGGGTGACAGTAGCAGAGTCAGGGTGGCAGCATGCCTTTTTTTTTTTTTTTTTTTTAAAGATCCAACAGGGGGTCTTCCCTGGTGGCGCAGTGGTTAAGAATCCTCCTGCCAATGTAGGGGACACGTGTTCGAGCCCTGGTCTGGGAAGATCCCACATGCCGCAGAGCAACTAAGCCCCTGTGCCACAACTACTCCACATGCCGCAGAGCAACTAAGCCTGTGCACCACAGCTACTGAGCCTACGCTCTAGAGCCTGCAAGCCACAACTACTCAGCCTGCGCACCACAACTACTGAAGTCCGTGCACCTAGAGCCTGTGCTCCACAACAAGAGAAGCCACCGCAACGAAAAGCCTACACATTGCAACGAAGAGTAGCCCCTGCTCGCCACAACTAGAGAAATCCCGTGCGCAGCAATGAAGACCCAACACAGCCAAAACTAAAATAAAAAATAAATAAGTAAATTTGTATTTAAAAAAAAAAGAGTCCAGCAAAATATCCGTGGCAACAATCAAGAAAGCTTGAGTAGGACCCCAGTGTTCATTGCAGCACTTTTTACAATAGCCAGGACATGGAAGCAACCTTAATGTCCATCAACAGAAGAATGGATAAAGAAGATGTGGTACATATATACAATGGAATATTACTCAGTCATAAAACGGAATGAAATCGGAGAGATGTGGATGGACCTAGAGACTGTCATACAGAGTGAAATAAGTCAGAAAGAGAAAAATATACTATAATATCACTTACATGTGGAATCTAGAAAAATGATACAGATGAACTTATTTGTGAAGCAGAAATAGAGACACAGAGGTAAGGAACAGATGTATGGATACCAGGGGAGGTGGGATGAATTGGGAGATTGGAAGTGACATATATACACTACTATGTATATAATAGATAACTAATGAGAACCTACTGTATAGCACACAGAACTCTACTCAGTGCTCTGTGGTAAAATGGGAAGGAAATCCAAAAAAGAGCAGATATATGTATACGTATGGCTGATTCACTTTTCTGTACAGCAGAAACTAACACCACATTGAAGAGCAACTATACCCCAATAAAACATAATAAAAAAAGAAAAAAAAAAAAGAAAGCTTGAGTAGGGACTTCACTGGTGGTCCAGTGGTTAAGAATCCACCTCCCAATGCAGGGGACGCAGGTTCGATCCCTGGTCAGGGGACTAAGATCCCATATGCCATGGGGCAACTAAGCCCCTGTGCTGAAACTACTGAGCCCACGCGCCACTACGGAGCCCACGTGCTCTGGAGCCCATGCACCACACCTAGAGAGAACCCTGTGTGCTGCAACAAAGAGCCCGTGCATCGCAACAAAGATCCCACGTGCCACAACTAAGACCCAATACAGCCAAAAATAAATAAATAAATTAATTAAATAAACATGAAAAAAAAGAAAGAGCATCTCGTCACAAGAAAAACAATTTTTAAAAAAAGAAAGAAAGAAAGTTTGAGTAGCCCAAACCTTCTCTAAGTTTTGCCTTAGAGAAGACCTCAAACAGATAATATCAGAAGAGGAGGTTTGTGATGGCTCAGATAAATGCATCTCTCCCCTTCTTCTGGCTCAGGGTACCCATACACACATTTTATCTCCCTAGTGGGGTATTTGGGGATTAAGGATCAGTCTGTCCCTCCTCTGCACATCCAGTACAGAGATGTGTGATGTTCTTCTAAGTGCAAGATTCTCGGGAACTCCACAGATACTTTCCTTTTACAGGTAAAAGGTTGCTATAGTAAAGAGCTTCCTGTTAGGATCACCTTTATCCTGTGTGACAGTTTTACAAAGCCTCAGTCATTCCGTCCTCATGTTTCTCCCAGCTCTTCCACTCCAGAGCTCTTACTGTAACCAAGAAGGGGAATTGTGAAGTCTTGAAGCAGGAATTTAGACGGCAACTGTGGGTGTTTAGAAAAGTAGAGTGACACAATTTAGGGCACATAGCATGTTATTGGCAGTGCTTGGACTAGAGCCCCAAATTTCTGATTCACAGTGTCCTTTTACGGACATTTCCTTTTCCATCATCCATCCATCCATCCAACAAATACTCCTGAGTTCCTTTTACGTCAGTGGCTCTCAAACTTGGCTGCACCTTGGAATCACTAAGGGAGTTTTAAAAGGTACCAGTGCCTTGAATTCTACCCCCAGAGATTCTGGTTTAATTGATCTGGAAAGAAGCATGAATACTGAATTTTTTCCCTTGGAATATATTGTTTATATATAAAACAATACAGGTATATGTATGTGGGCAACACAGTAGTAACTACAGTGACTACATTATTATTGTTTCTTTATAGATTACAGTGGCATAGAAAATTTAAGATTCCTAAACAAACTAAGAGTCTTTAAGTTAAATGAGTTCTTCCTGGAAATTCTTAGTTGTATGCTGATCTATTCTCATGCAGTAAAGTTTTACAACACACTACCCTGTATTTAGCATGCCACATTTCTATAGTAAAAAATAGAGGCACAGATGATACAAGCAAACCTAACCCTCCTCTGCTTCTGGACGCAACCCAGCACACACACACGGAAACATACACACTTGGATGAGTTCTTCTAGTGCATTTTCCCAAACGTGGTAGTTTTATTAAAGAATTCCAACAATTTCCATAATTTTCACAACCACACTCTATTCACTACATTACAAAGGACTTGACAAGGATCCAGCTACACAGCAGTGAATAAATGCTTGAGAACATCTCTTACATTCTGTATCTCCTGCAGAAAATGATATCTAACATTTTCTTGGTAAAACGATTGGGGAGGCAAGTGGATTTTTAAAGCTTCACAGGTGATTTTGATGAGTGGCCAATTTGACAACCACTCTCTCTGTGCCAAAGACTCGTTCCTGGTGCTGGAGATACTGCAGTTAGCAAACCAGACAAGATGATGACAGAAATTAAACATGTAAATTAATTAGATAGTATTGGAGTTTAAGAAAAAAAATGTCATGAAGAACCTAGGGGTAAGACAGGAATAAAGACACAGACCTACTAGAGCATGGACTTGAGGATATGGGGAGGGGGAAGGGTAAGCTGTGACTAAGTGAGAGAGTGGCATGGACATATATACACTACCAAACATAAAATAGATAGCTACTGGGAAGCAGCCGCATAGCACAGGGAGATCAGCTTAGTGCTTTGTGACCACCTAGAGGGGTGGGATAGGGAGGGTGGGAGGGAGGGAGATGCAAGAGGGAAGAGATATGGGAACATATGTATATGTATAACTGATTCACTTTGTTATAAAGCAGAAACTAACATACCATTGTAAAGCAATTATACTCCAATAAAGATGTAAAAAAAAAGATAGTATTGGATACAAATAAGTGTTCTTCACGAAAAAGAAACAGTGTAATGTGATAGGGAATATTTGGAGTCAGAGGCTCTTTTAGATCTGTCATCATGTACATCTTTTAGATGAAGGGGGCAGTATAGGGCTTTCAGGTGCCATTTGAAGGGAGACCCAAATCTTAAGAAGGTGCCATGGGAAGATCTCCTTCCAGGCAGAAGGAGCATCTAGGGTGTTCTGGACAACCTCTCTTTGCCTCTCCAGACCCACTCTTACCCCTCTCGCCTTGCTTGCCACTGTACAAAGCTGGCCAGTAAGGGTCCATCAGCAAGACCTGGGGTACAGGTACCTAGGATGTGAGGATCTGGAGTGTCGATCCTGGGGTGGCAAGTTCTGGGGTGTGGGACCTGGAAAGTAGGGTGTCAATAGTAATTTGGCAAAACTGTATCAAGAACTTACAACATATCCTTGGACGTGATACTTCCATTTTTAGGACTTACGCACGAAGATCTTCATCGTGATGTTATTTATGAGAGGAAAACCTGGAAGCTATGTAAATAGCCCATGAAAAGGGAATGGGTAAGTACATTAGAGTATGTCCTTTTGGTGCAACATCATGTTGCCTGTAAAAAACGTTCACTGCAGCAGGCCAGGAAAGAAAAGGGTAATAGGTGAGGCTATATAAACATTAGCAATGTCTGCCTGTCAAAAACTCATTAAAACATTTAAAAGGCAAACTGGAAAACCATTCATTACCAGTGGCAAGAGTTCTTGCAAATGAGGAAGAAAAGTTTAGTAGAAAAATGAGCCAAAGACTTGAATAGAGAATTACTCAAAGGAATTGTCACTGTATATATGAAAAATATTCTCAGCCTCACGTTAGTTATAACCTTTGCACGGAAGAAATAATGTTTTGAGGACATTAAACTAATGCCATAACACTCCCTCATCCTTAAGGTTTTGCAAGGGTTTTGGAGGGCAGTTTGGCAAAGTTAATTCGTTACCAAATATCCATTGGGTGCCTACTGTGTGCCAGGCATGGAGAAGGGTTCTCAGTGGGGGTGGAAGGTGTGATTCAGCACCCAAGGGGCATATGCAGTTTTCACAGTGACTGAGAGTCATTACCAACAATTTAGCACCCAGTCATTGTGGATGTCAAGTGTCCTGTATTGAATTTGAGTCATAAGAATTGCTTTGGCTGGACAAAGTGAGAGAGTGACATGGACATATATACACTACCAAACGTAAAATAGATAGCTAGTGGGAAGCAGCTACATAGCACAGGGAGATCAGCTTGGTGCTCTGTGACCACCTAGAGGGGTGGGATAGGGAGGGTGGGAGGGAGGGAGATGCAAGAGGGAAGAGATATACATATGTATATGTATAACTGATTCACTTTGTTATAAAGCAGAAACTAACACACCATTGTAAAGCAATTATACTGCAATAAAGATGTAAAAAAAAAAAAAAAGAAAAAGTCAGGTAATGTTTTGAAAATTGAAAAAAAAGAATTGCTTTGGCTGGAGGAATGAGGGAAGGTATGAGACTGTGCCAGTTCTGGATGGGGATGCTAAGAGCCCTTCTGTTCATTCCAACTGTTATGAGAACGCACCCAGGCAGCCACGGCTGCCTCTGCCTGGGTCCTTCCATGAGAAACAGAGAAGGGAGCAGACCTGAGACCCAGCCCAGCCAAACCCAGCCCAGCCAGCCCCATGAGTGGGGTATCAGTGTGAGCACTGAGATTTGGCGATTGTTTGCTAACATCATCATCACAGCGTAGTCTGACTAATGCACCACACAAGGAAGAATTGTCTCTCCAGATGCCACAAGCACCCCCAAACCTCTGACGGAAAAATGCTGGGTACAATAAGTGAACAAAATGGAGCTGTGAGATGAACGTGCATAGAAAAATAATACATCAAAATAATACAACAAAAATAATACAGACGAATACAAAATAATACGATGAAAAGTAATCACATCAAAGCCACATGACTGCAGGTGAAATACATGCCATTCATGGCAGGTTGAAAGGTGGGATGAGAAGGCAGAGAAGGAGGAATGGCTTTGAGTGGGAAGTCAGTGAGATTTTCTCCAAGGATATCCATTTAAGAGCTGGGGTGGTGTAAGAGACACCGCAGGGGAAAACGTTTGGGGCTGAGGGATGTGCGCAGGCAGAGCAGGGGGTGCTGGGTGAGCCTGAGGGAGTGGACCTCAGAAAGCGGGAGGTGGAGGGGCCCCACCCACGCAAGGCCTTGAGGGCCCCCCGCAAGGTGTTCGGATTTCACCTAAGCACAAGGACAGTGATCAGAGAGCTTGAAGAAAAAGTATTTCATAAGCACGTTTGTCTTGTCCCTGGAGTCAGTTCAGCCCTTGGTTCACAGAAATGGACTTTGGGTTGGTTTCAAATGTCCCCCAGTGACAAGATTGCTCATGTAAAACTCCTACTACTGTTCATGTTATGGGGACTCAGTAAACAGCAACAGCCTAAACCCAGCCCTTACACTGTCTGGAAACGGTAGGTGAGGAAACAATTGACTCAGGAAATGTATTTCTAAATAAAGTGCATTTATGTAATGTTATCCAAGGAACCACAGTTCCATCAAGTTTCTGTGTGAAGCTAAATGAAAAAAATCCAAAATTACTTTAGAAGAGAGACAAAAAAAATGATGTTTTCCTGGATCAGTAGGAGAGACTTCTTAAATAGTCTTAAATAAAGACATATTATGCTTTCATTACCTTGAAATCAAACAAAATGGAAATAATTTACTAGTAAGATTTACAATTATGTTGTAGATTTCTGAAATGTTCTCCTAAGACCTTTCACATTTCTTGGCAAAGACAAATGATTGCTGCAGTGTTTCCGGATTATTTGATTGGATTTGTTAAAACAACAAAACTGCTCTATTTACTCTACCTGCAAACAATGACATGGAAGTCGTAAGCTTATAAGATTGACATTTAAATAATCTAAAATTAGAAAACATCATCCTAAAAATTTTAATTCTAACAGGCTTCTTTTTGAACCATTACTTAATAGCAATAAAAGTAAGAGAAAAAGAAATCAGAATTAAATTAGTAGAGAGAGAAAAAATCATCTTGTTGCAGTTCTGGATCCTCAAAATTGGACTCATCACAAGGTGGGATCAACTTGGAAGGTAAGTCACTTCTGTTCTCAGGCTGTGTGGATAGAGGGCTGAATCCAGTGCTTCGGGTAGTGACATTTCTTGTTGAGAGTAGAGGATGTGATGGACCGGCAAAGACCCTCAACAGAGAAAACGCCTGGGGAGTTTCCTCCTCACTTTCCAGAACAGGGCAGGGAGTTTCCTCCTCACTTTCCAGCAACAGGACAGAGGGTCCTCTTTTCAAGAACTACACATGTTCACAAGGAGGTGTGCATGAGATTGTTCATGGCAAGCATTTTTTGAGATAGAAAAATACAATGACCTAAATATTCATCAAACGAAGAAACGATATATATAATTTGGGATATCTTCATACGATGGTTTAATATCCAGTGGTGAAAATTAACTAGAGTTATGTGTTTGAAAATGGATAAGTGTGAAACATATAAAGTTGAATTTTTAAGAAAAGCAACTTTCATAAGGATTTGCTAAGTTTACACACATTCAAAATAATATTAGTCAATGCTTATGGATACATAAATATGTAGTAAAAGCGTGAAAGCCTGCCTGGGAATAATGCTTATGACTGTGATTCTCTCGGGGTGGGGGGAGATGGAGCAGGGAAAGGAGTGGGAAGGAGGGTCAGAGATCATCTATTCTATCTGTAATGTTTTATTTCCTGGGGAAAGAAGATCTAAGGCAAATATGATATAATGTCAATATTTGATAAAGGTGGGTGATAAATACATGGGCAATTTTATTATTCTTATTTTCTGCATATTTTAACTATTTGTAGTAAAATATATTAAAAATGAAATAAAGAAAAACTTTAAAGTGAATTAGCGTCAAGAAAGAGGGGACAGAGGGTGTAGACTCCTCTGTGGAGAAGCTTGGTTATGAATTGAAGGAAAGAAATAAGATGGTTAGGGGTACGTGATTGATGGAGAGTTTGTTTCTTTGGCTTTTTTAAGAGACAGCAGGGACTGGAATATCTTTTATTAAATTTCAGGGAAGAAGCCAGATGAGAAAAAAAAAAACACGTTGAAAATACAGACTTGAACCTTAGTGCCTTAGCTCTTACAAATCTCCCTAAAAAATGCATGTTTTTCTCCCCGTTAGATTGTCAGCTCCTCAAGGAAGGACAAGGGCTGTGTGTTTTCTGTTTATCTTAATGCCCAGAGCCTGCCTCGAACAAGTGCACCATGGATGTATGGATGTATGACGGATGGATGGGTGGATGGATGAAAAGGTGTGGGCCAGGTATGCAATATTGGCAAGTGTGCATCAGAATGGCCACCAGGTGGCAGATGTGACAGTGATTATCCTTTAAGAGAAAAGAGTTCGGGTGGACCACAGTTATAACTGTTGTCTTGAGTAAGCTTACGTAAGTGAAATACACCCAATATTTACATGGGAATTTGGGACTGTCCTATCATCTATTGATTTCTCATTTCAAATATCAGTAGGTCAACTTAGTCATTCTTGGAAAAGAGCTGTTGGTGTAAAAAAATGCAGTTGCATTGATTTGTGGTTAAAAAAGGGACTAGACTAGACACATGTGTCTATCTTCTTTCTGTCCTGGTATCCAGATAGTATGATAGCGAAAGTATGATTCCACAAGGACAAAAAGAATGGAAGAAAATGGAAGAGGAAACCAAAAAAAGCTATTATAACCAGTTCAGTAAATGGGTTGTACTCGATAAGCTGCAAACAGGAAGAAACCTGGTTTTCCTCCCACCCATCTTCTTTAAAGTTGCCTGTTAGAGTTCCTTTCCCCCCCATCTGGATCAGATCTGGTGCAGATTCTAAGGCTCTTATGGGCACTTTGGGAGGTTAAAATCGTCTCCTTGTCAGGTATTAAAAAGTCCAATCTAATCTAATCTTCAGTCTTTCATCCACTTCATACCTTCTCCCCCTTCCTAGCTTGAATCTGACCTGGAATTCTGCAAAATGGAAGCAGGGGTTCATGGACTATTCTTTTTTTTTTTTTTTTTTTTTTTTTTTGCGGTATGCGGGCCTCTCGCTGTTGTGGCCTCTCCCGTTGCGGAGCACAGGCTCTGGGCGTGCAGGCTCAGCGGCCATGGCTCACGGGACCAGCCGCTCTGCAGCATGTGGGATCTCCCCAGACCGGGGCACGAACCCGTGTCCCCTGCATTGGCAGGCGGACTCTCAACCACTGCGCCACCAGGGGAGCCCCACAGACTATTCTTTTATCGCTCTCACCCCACTTCTTCCCACATTCACTAACTGATGCTTCAGCCCCTCCCAGTGTCATGTCCAAGGGGAACCGGAATTAGAAGAGGAAAATTGTATTTGATTGGGCTGTTATGCCTATCATTGATGTCTCTGTGTGACAGGTGCCCCAAGGTGATCCCTTCTGGTGAGCATGCTGTTGTAGTATTTTTTTTGCCTACTGTCTCGTGGGACTTGTGAACTTGCTCTGTTCTCCCCACACTTCACTGGGGGAAACACCATGCTGCTGACATCTCATGCAGTTCCCTCTAGTCTCCTTCTATGTGCTCCTGAAGAAAGCTCATTCTGCTAGTGCATAACTGTTAGGTGGGGGGTCCTTTCAAGCTCACTCTCACCTTCCTGGTTTTCCACTTAGTTCCTGGAACTCGTGAATCTCCATCCAATCCAGCTGTGAAAGTTTATAGACTATTCCCACTCTAGCCTCTCCTTTGTTCTACACAGGTAATACCAGGTAGCCTCAGGTGATTAGAAGGCACTAATCTCTCCACCCCCCACCCATCAGACCCCCTAAGTCCAGAGGACATGGGTCTAGTTCACCCCCAAAACACTCTCTTCGCACACTTTGCTCGACTGCCCAGGTGGCAGCATAGAGCAGACCTACAGGTGTCTGCAGCTCAGCAGAAGCTGGCTGGGGCCCAAGATGTTAGTCTCTACCCATGGCAGAGAATCCCAGGGTTTTGAGTGTGTGTTGAGAAGCCTCCCTTTGCTGGGCCTGAGGGGTAGAGAGAAGCATCCGCTTTAAATGTTCCCACTCCCACATATAGTTCTTTAAAAAAATCTTGACTCACTTTGAAGAGTCTCCAGCCTTTCTTTTTCCCTCCCTCCCTCCTTCCCTCCTTCCTTCCTTCCTTCCTTCCTTCCTTCCTTCCTTCCTTCCTTCCTTCCTCTCTCTCTGTCTCTCTCCCTCCCTCCCTCCTTTCCTCTTTCTTGCTTTCTCTTCATGTATGCATAGAGGTGGAAGGTAGGCTAAGGGCACAGGACCTGTTTCACGATTTCATAGTGAGTTTTATATGAATGGTCTAGCATCTTTTTTTGGAATATGGGGGTACATTACATTCTAGGTTTTAAGCCTCAGCCAAAACTCCAAATTTTTTTTAGAAACTTCACTTCACAGCTTTGTATGCTGTACTTATACAATTACAATTATAGATACCTACTAATTATGATGAATAATAATTCACATATGAAAGGAAGCCCTTGGAAATTAAAAAAAGATAGCTGATTAAAAATCAACAGAAGAGTTGTAAGATAGAGCAAAGGAAATATCCAGGAGGTCAGACATCATAATAGAAGACAGTAGGGGAGGCGATTTTCAAAGATATAATAAAGGAGTGTCCAGATTAGAAAGACCCTCCAAATGCCATGCATAATAAATGGAAAAGTGATTCACACCAAAGCACAGTATAATGACATTTCACAACACTAGTGATGAAGAGAAGTTGCCAAGATTTTACAGAGAAAAAGACCAGGTCACAGAGAAATGAGAATTAGAATGGCATGATTTTGCAACAGTAGCACTGGAAGCTAGAACAAAACGGAGCCACACATTCAAAATTCTAATGAAAAATTATTTTTAACCTAGAATTCTGTACTCCAGTAAGATTTTAATCAACCAGGGGAATAGAATAAAAATATACATAAACATGCAAAACGTACTTGCTAGTCACCTATGACGTCCATTCTTCCTTGCTTCCTTTGTAGTAGAACCTGTTGGGTGTAAAAATATGCTCAGTTAAAATTCTAACTAATCTTGAAACCTTCCTCTGCCTGAAGACAATAAGTTTCCTCTTTGATCAAAGCTGGTGACTTAATGTGTTTTGTTGGTGTCTGTATTCCCAACGCCCAGGGGAGTAGGTTTTCAATGACAGGTTTTTTAAATGAATAAATTAGCCAAACAGTGAAGAAATATCATCCTCCTCTATCACCTTCCAAGATATGCCCACCCTCCTTTAAGACTTCAGCATTTAATTCATAGTTTATTTTCCTCACCATCTTTGGCTCACAACCTCCATGATTTCAATGCCCACAAGATCCTTCCAACCTCAGACCTCACTGTGTCTCGACTTCTAAGGGGATGAACTAGATTATTCCCAGATTCTGTTCCTTGCATCTGTATTTTCGTCTCCTCTCGGCAGAACAATTACAATACCTTCCACTACTCTTTCATCCCATGACACCGCCATCTGATTTATCATGTGAACAATGCAGCCCCCTGATATAAAAACCCATTTATTAGAAATAGTCTGAGGATTTTGTTTCCCCTTCACAATCTTGTCCCAACATGTCCTCCTCTCCTAACCTCACACAGCCACCCTAGATTTCTCACCTCTTCTCAGAACCCTCCTGGAATCATCCTAGTTCTTTGCAATTGTTTACACTGTTCCCTCTGCCTGGAACTGAACTTGCGTTCCCTCCAGCCCACAGTGCTTCATCTCAGCCAATTAAAAATGTACCCATTGTCCTAGGACCTGTTCCAATGCCACTGTCTCCCGTGAAGCATCCCCCGATGATTCAAGCAGAATTAATCCCTGAAGGCTCTATGACTGCAAAACACTTTGCTCTTATGTCTATTACAACACTTATTAGGACAGTTAATAGTATACATGGCTACCTGCCTGTGGACACTCATTGAGGATGCTCCATTTCTGTGATACTCCAAGACTTAGCTGTATGCACTGTATGTGCCTAGCACATAGTACATACTGAAAGTTGTTAGATGAACTGAATTGAGGTTCAAGGAGCTATCTCTGGCTGTGATTTAATTCTAGTGACTTGTGGAAATGGGTGAGAGCAATGCATATCTCCTCCCTTAGGGACACTGCCTCATAATTATTTTAAAAGTTTTCTATTTTATCAGAGCCTCAGAAACTGCTCCTTTTCAAATCTCCACCAAAGTATTATTTTCCTAATTAATTATTGCAGAAGGATAACTATTGCATAAATCAATTCTCAACTTAGTTTGATCGTGACCACTAATGAAGTAGATTGGAGATCAGAAGCCCCAAAGAGAATGTTTTCAGATGAATAATATATTTTATTTGTCAGCAGTCCTCAACCTCAATTTATGGTGAAATTAACTGAAAGTGGATTGCATATAATTGTCAGCTCATTGTCAGTCTGCCTTTCCAAGGCCGGGAGAAGATAGAATGACGAAAGGTAATTTCGTTTTTCTTCATAATTGCTTCTGGATGATACCAGAGCCTTTGAAAGAGAGCGTGAGGCTCTGCATTTTGAAAATTGCAAAGAAAATGCAAAGCTTGGGTTGAATACCAAAAATTCTGAATATGTCAGCTATAGCAGAATTAACATTTCTATATATATATATATATATATATATATATATATACTTTTGCAATCTGTTCCACTAAAATTGTCTACAACAGATAACATGATTTTGGACCAGAGATATGAAAAACACTATTTTATGTGTCATGAGTGATAGGATGGGGATTTGAGTCCAGTTAGCTTTATGGTAATTTTTGAAAAGGGTTAAAGAGCAATAAACTTTCTTTCAAATGATATAAAGAGTTGGTGGAAGTTTTTTAGGTACTTAATATTACCAAGTAAGAGAATAGTCTACAGCCGATGCAGATGAATGAGCATCCAAAGAACAAATGCAGGAGCTTCCCTGGTGGCGCAGTGGTTGAGAATCTGCCTGCTAATGCAGGGGACACAGGTTCGAGCCCTGGTCTGGGAGGATCCCACATGCCACGGAGCAACTAGGCCCGTGAGCCACAACTACTGAGCCTACGCATCTGGAGCCTGTGCTCCGCAACAAGAGAGGCTGCGATAGTGAGAGGCCTGCGCACCGCAATGAAGCGTGGCCCCCGCTTGCCACAACTAGAGAAAGCCCTCACACAGAAATGAAGACCCAACACAGCAAAAATAAATTAATTAATTAATAAACTCCTACCCCCAACATCTAAAAAAAAAAAAAAGAACAAATGCAGAAGATGAGCAGATAATGTTGAAGAAGGAATTAGAACTTGATGCAAGACAAAAATAAAATAGCAACTTCAGTTTTCTGTCATTTATTTATATTTATTCTAAAAATGAATTAAGATAAAGGAGGCTATTGCTTGTTGTAATGAATAAATCACTAATTAGTAAGTAGTGCCAAAGCACTGTGCTGTCAGACTTCAGATCACCATTTCCCACAATGTGTTTCATTGAGTAATACCTTGACTTGTTCAACTTGTTCACCCCATGAAAGGGCTCCATGGGTCAAATAAGTTTAGAAATGTGGTGTATTGTTTCCCACCCCACCCCGCCTTAGAAAGTCATAATGCATATTCATATAGGAAACACCTGGAGAAATCCTGCAATAGAAGAACGGTGTGCTTTGTGTATTTCACAAATGTATTTGACTACAGATACCAGTTGATGCCTCGTGGAACACTGGTGTTCCCATGGAAGCCTGCCCGGGCAATGGTGCACTCAAGGACCGTGCCGGCTGGTGATGCAAGAGGGTCTTGATCCGTACATTTAGGTGGAATCCACCCTAAAGGTTCTATCTGGGAGAGGCGTGCATGCACGATCCTGTATGTATGTCAGTGACTTACTCAGCAGGACTGTTGTCTTGTAGAGAATGGGCAGGAAAAGGGGGAGAGAAGTTATACTAAATGAGGGGGTCTCTATGAAATGAGGGGATCCCCCTAAATGCAAACTGAACAATAAAGTATTGCTATAAAAAGATCCTCAGTTGTCAACTCAGCCAGTAGAAAAAGTACCTGAATTGAACGTCCACTGTTTTCTAAGTAATCTATGATGTGCCTCTCCTTGCAAGCCCCTCCATAGGTTCCAGAGCTGAGTGCAACACCTTAACATGGGCTGCAAGTAGCTGCCGGCTCTGGCCCGAGCCAGCCTGCTCATGCTTGCCTCATACACTCCTTCTTGTGGCTCTAGCCTCCCTGGCGCCCTTTCCCATCTTCCAGAGGTCAAGCTGTTCTCTCCTTAGCACCTCCTGCAGGTTCACCTCTGTGAAACCCTCTTTTCTACTTCTGACTTCCTTGGGAAAGCCATCCTGGACCCCCGCCTCCCGCCCCCGCCGCCCAGATCAGATCAGGTGCTCTTGTAGGACACTAGTTTTTCTTGGTAGCACTTATTGCAAATGATTAACTCTATATGGGGACATTTGTTAAAATTGTATTGGGGTATAACATACACCCAACGAAGTGGCCAATCTTGAAGAATTTTTACATATGTCTAAATCCAAGGAGCCACCACCCAGGTTAAGCACAAAACATTTCTAACATCCCAGAAGGCTGTGCTCTCCTCTCCCATAAATGATTCTCTTTTTTAGCTTTTATCACCATAGGCTAGTTTTCCTATTCTTGAACTTCTTACAGATGCTCCCCATTGTGGCTGTAAGATGCACCCAGATTGGCATATGTAATAGTATTTATTTTACTAGCATTTTGTAGCATTTCACTGTATGTATGTACCACAGTTTATTTTTCTGAATATTTTTGACCCTCTTCCCCTCTTTACTGTAAACTTCAAGAAGCTGCAGAGTGTGTGCCTGTGATGTTGACTGGAATGTCCTTAGGCTTAGGACTGTGCTTGGCGAAGAAAAGGAACCCAGACTTTTTGTTGAAAAATGGAGTGTTTTTGTTGTTATCACTGTTGGTGATAATCCTTTTAAAAAGCTAACACAATTCTCTCATTTTATGGATGGAAGCTTTAAAACCTGAAACATAAAGAAGTGAAGCTAAAGTTAAAAGAAATTCTCAAATCCAACCATATACAGTTATGCAGCTGCACGCCAGGAAATGTCTCAGACAGCCAACAAACCACCGGAAGTAGGAAGAGGCAAGGAAGGATTCCCCTGCAGATTTCAAAGGGAGCATGGCCCTGCTGACACCTTGATTTGGACTCCTAGCCTCCAGAGCTGTGAGACAATGAACTTCTGTTACTTTAAGCCACCTCACTTTTCATACTTTGTATGGCAGCCCTAAGAAACCAATACGGAGCGTAAGAAGGAAAACCACATGTCTCCCCACTACCCTACTGGCTGATGACACCTTTGTGGTGCCCTTGAGAACGCACCTCTCAGATATCCCACTGCAGTGAGTGCAGTTTGCTAGTGGCTCTGGTCCATCATTGCACTGACCTCAGGGCCACGCTTTCCTGCTCCAGTGACTGAGCCCAGGAGGCGTACTTGGGACTCTTCTAGGCAGCTTTGACTCGAGGACTTCTTCCTTCATCTCCCTAACCTCCTCTGTAAGCTGGAAAAGGGAGTGGGGTGTCTGCAATGGGGCCTCTGGCCACCTCAACCTCAGTGATGCAGGTAACCTACCAAAGAAGCTGGAGCATTTCGCCAAAGAGCTGCATACGTGCATGACCAAGAATTCGGAGAAGCTGGAGGCGATCTGTGGGGCTGGAGATCTGTGGGGTTGCAGGGGCTGCCCTGCAGCAGGGTGAGCCAGCAGATCAGTGACAGCGTGCGGGGGCTGCAGTGGTGCCTCGTTCAGAGCATAACGGAAGCTGCTTCCCTTTTCTTCTTTCCAGACTTCACACTGACCCCTCTTGTCACCCTACCCCAGAAGCACACAGGGCAGGGGATTCTGCTAAGTGTAGTTCCTATCTAGCTAAAGCACCCCAGTACAAACCACCACCGGTTGTACTCTGTGCTGTGCCTGGAGAGCTCTTTCAGTGTCTTTGTTGGGGAATACACACCTACTACTGGTGTCCCAGTAAAAGACAGGAGACAGGAGGGGGCTTGAGCTGTGAGCCACACTAATCCCTCGGTTTGGGACACTGAGCCTCATCCATGACCCCTCTGTGCTAGGGGTTCCAGGGTTTCATTGTCTCCAGAGATTAATTCTCCGGTTTCTTGTGGGAATCAGGGAATCAGCGAGCCAGCTATAAATGACAGAAGAAATTAGGGACAATTGCTCTGGTAGAGGCTTCAAACAACCTTCCTGTATCAGCCTGGAGCTTAACTCCTGCTCTCCAAGCTGCCGGGTGCCTCAGCCCTGTGGTTTACAGGGTTCCCGGTGGTAAATCACTCCCCACCATTAACCCAATTGGGCTCGGAGAGGGCCTCTCTTCCTCTCTTTTGTGAAGCCAGATACTAGTCCTCTGTCTGTTTTCCCACTTCCCAAAATGTCATCACATTTCTCATCTGTAGTCATCAAGTTTCATCCACTCTGGTCTCTCTTGTGTTCATTATTTTTGCAGGTTAAGCTGTTTTTTTTTCTTCCCATTTTAGTTGTGTCTCAGGAGAAAGTAAGTGGTCATCAATATGTGGATCCAACCTACCAATTCTGATACAACGTTTTTTCATTTACTCTTTTTTTTTTTTTTTTTTTTTTTTTTTTGCGGTACGCGGGCCTCTCACTGCTGTGGCCTCTCCCGTTGTGGAGCACAGGTTCCGGATGCGCAGGCTCAGCGGCCATGGCTCACGGGCCCAGCCGCTCCACGACATGTGGGATCCTCCCTGACTGGGGCACGAACCCGTGTCCCCTGCATCGGCAGGTGGACTCTCAACCACTGTGCCACCAGGGAATCCCTCCGTTCACTCTTTAACCCCCAGTCCCCTGGCCTTGTTTCCCACCAACCAAGGAACTCCTGGTGGGAGTCTCCACTGTCCTAATTGCTAGGTCCCTAGACTCTCCAATCTTCTTCTTGATTAAATTGTCTTACTTGGCCTTGCGCATACCTGTTTATTTTATTCCTGCCTGGTGGACATTTTCTCCTGTAATGAGTCTCTTGAAAACTCCCCTATCGCTCCCCCAGTCTCCTTCGCTGGCTTCTTTTCCTTTACTCTCTCCTTACATGAGCTTCCTTAGAGCTTCATCTTTGGACCTCTT
>NW_006783631.1:2346080-2420563 GCF_000442215.2 Lipotes vexillifer
TCGCATCATGTTTCAACGATTGTGTGTATGTGATGATTCTCAAATCTGTATCTTCATTTGTCTTAGGTGAGGACTCCTTTTTGCCAGAGACGGAAACCTGATTCAAACTTCCCTAAGAATAAAAGGGGAATTTATTAGCTCATTCATGTAACTGGAGACTCAACCAAGATGCTCAAAGCTGTACACACATGGGGATTTGTCTTTCTCTGCATCTCTTAGCTCTGCTTTCCTCTGCGTTGACCTCCGTCTCCCACAGTCCTCTGTACATGGTGACAGTTTGGCCACTGGATGCTCCATCATTTCATGGTTTACTTGTCTCAAGATCCCAGAGAAAGAGGGTGTCTCTTTCCCCACAGCTGGAACATGGTCCTTATAAATCATGGGGCTTTGCCAGACCTGCCTATGTGCCCTTCTCTGGGCCTGGTGCAGGGGCTGAATGGGATGGCTGTGGCCTAGGAAAGAAGTGGGTCCCCGAAGGAAGGGAGGGCTGGGGAAGGAGTAGAGAGGGGAAAGGAGATACTGCATTCATTTTGACAATTTGAATGAGGAGGTCTGGCTTCAGGAATCAGGGCTGTCATCCTGGCTCTTCAGGGTTTTGGTCCCTTGTATTTACAGTGAGGAGGTTGTACTTCTAAGGCCTTCTAGTTGCCATCATATTTATTTTTATTCTACGGATAATGGACATAAAGCAGAACCTTTTGGCGGTGGCTCTGAGTGCCATCTGAGGGGCAGCAGAGCATGGCAGCTCAGAGCACGAGCTCTGGACTTGGATTGCCTGGGTTCTTCATGTGTCCATCATCTCGGCGACTGCTTCGTGGGTGTGTGACCTGTACAGTCTCGCAGGACGCCACGTGCAGGGAGCCTCACCCTTGGTTTAATACTCTGCTGTCACTCTCTTGGAATTCTTGATAGTTTCATCTTTGACCTTATGTTTTGTAAGTGAAATTACACCAGACATTGGAGCATGCCTGTGGGTAGAGGAGATGAGAGCGTGTGGGTGTCCGCTGTTCCCTGCCAGTTCCTCCCCTTAGAGAGTTCACAGTGCCTCGTAAGCACATAGCTCTGGTGGACCCACCTACGTGGGAGTTCAGTGAGACTCCGAGTGCGACAAGGTGTGTTATGTCTGTGACTGACGTTCCCTTTGAACCAGAACTTGCTTTGAACGTGGAAAGAAGGCAGTGACGGTCTAAGAAACACAAGAGACTGGGAGCCCTACACATCCTTTCTTATATTATTCCTCTGTATTAGCCAACCACTTACACTGCAAATAATGTCATAGAAGGAAAAAGGATTATAATTCCTTTTCTCTTCAGTCCTTCCTCACTCATCAGCAAGCCAAAGGTAGAGTGCTGGCAGAACATGCACGTATCAAGTGGAATCAAAACAGCTGAGTTAGTTCTGTGACACCTTTCCACTGTTCTGGTAAGAGCAAAATACATACTACAGGTATAAACTGCAAAATAATGAATTGTGTAATTTTGGTTCTTTTTCATATGAGTTAAATATTTGCATTTAAAACTGGCATTGCACCATATAAAAATGAATGGTAAAGTTCATACTAATAACTTAAAATTAAATTTTTCTTTGCTTAGAATGGCATTAAATAGAAAATACAAAAATCATAAGTTGAGAGAGAGAGATGGGGAAGAATGGATAAAGCTTTATATTTTAGTACCTTTAATGGCACTTTTTTCCCGCTTTTGAAACAAGAAACCCCATATTTTCATTTTGCACTGGACCCTGTGAGTTATGTAGCTCACCCTGCATCAACAAATTACTTTACTTCCCCAGTGTCTCAGTTCCCTTATTTGTAAAATGGGCACAAAAACAGTGTCTCCATTATTGGATTGTTGCAAGAATGAATAGTGGTGGGCACTCAGCAATCAATGAATGTGAGCTCTTATTATTAAGATGAGTTAGTATAGAGTAAATCCGTAGGTGATTTGGTGATCAATCTTAAATTTCCCTCAGTAATGACCTTATGTAACCTAATTAGTTAACTAGCTAATTCCCGCTCTTTTACATTACCTGCATCGCGGTAGTCTGAATATTTCACTGTAATTTGTTAGTGGGTTCACTTACTTTACCACGTAGATGATGCTATTTAAATTAGTCAGTAGAATACTTTAGTCAGTAGTGGGGCAAGTAAAGTCTAGAAAAATATTTCAGGAAGAGAACACTGTGGATCAAACTTTTTCAATTCCAAATAAAAGCTGAAGGATTAAGCTATTGTTTCTGTGAAAAAACAGAAAAGGATATTTTCCACTTCCCAACAACAGGTGGCGATGTCGCTAAGCAAATGGAGGATGTTCCTTGTTAGAGAAATTCTGTGATCAAGTGTGAGGAAGCACAGCTACAAACAACATATGGAAAACAATGCATATTTTAATTAGGTGTTAATAACTGAATATTGAATTCTTGTCTTCCTCCTAATTCACAACAGTGTTATGACAGCTAATTAATAAGTGATTGTAGAGGAAATGATTAATTATTTACAGTAATAATTAGAATAGCTTACATGCTTGTAATCATAAAATGGTTTTCAGAAGTAGATGGAGGCAAAGCAAGTTATTGTTCTGCTGTTGGAAGGATATGGTGGCGCCTCTTTTGGAATGATATCTATTATCATTCCACACTGTCTGGGTTTAAACAGGTACCATTATGCATTTGTTCCATCAAGGTTCATTCCAGCCATGGAATATAAAATCATGCATGTGTACTTTTTTTTAAAGGATCCCCTGTCATTCTTATTTGAAATTATGTACATAAGGGTAAACGTGAAAGCTTCCTCATGTAGGTGAACTCTTTGGAAAGATACCAACCACAGAACAAACTAAAAATAAAATCCTGGACCTGAAGAATAAAGCCTCCCCCTAGAGTCTCTCTTTCTTCATATATAAAAACAAAACTAAAAAGCAAGTGTATAAGTCCAAACTTCTCCACTTCTCATTCCATATTTCAAATCTCTTTGAACTGCCTCATGTCTTCAGGATATAATGAAATCCCTTGCTCTGGAAGGAAGCCACAAAAGATAGATTTCAAGACCTTTTCCTTTGCTCTCTGCTAGTAGCAGAGCTAATGCAGTTTACTTATTAGATGAGTCACCATGGATACTGGTACCGTCAAGCCAAGTCTACTCAAGTGAGGGGAATTGGAGAATTGAGGCAATTATCCTCATAATTTAAATAAACAAAGTCCCCCCCATTTTTGTTTCTGTTACCTGAAATTTTCAGGTGAATGTCTAATTTTAGCTTTGAATTATTAAAGGTGGTTCTTGCCTCAACTCTTATTAAATTTGCGAGCGGAACTCTGGACTCCTTTGCCATGAAGCACCTTAAGAAAGTGTACCCAAGGCAAATGGATTCCTGTGCTCTCGGTTTTAACATCCCGAGCATTTCTACCTGGCATTTGGGTAAACAATGGGGATAACTCAGGTCTAGGATGAAACATTTCTGAAGGGTAGACAACATTCAGATCTGGAAATGGTTGCTTGGAGAGACCAGATATTTTTAATCAGACAAAAGACATTCCTGATACCACGTCCTTCCTGCAAATATGGTCCCCAACATGTCCTGCATGTACCACATGTTTCTCCACTGGCCCCAGTCCAAGCCACAACCTGCACTGACACTTCCAGTTGGGATTTTATGGATGGTCTTGCCTGCCTCTCTGAATCTCCTTTTTCTCCTCAGGTCATGTCCCAACTTTACGCGCGTGAATTCCCTCATCTGAGTACCCTTAACTTAATGCCAATGAACATATTAGAGGAGCTTTGTAAGTATAAGGCATGACTGTTATTTCCAAGTAATGAGTTATCATATTATTGTTATTTAATATTCATGTTCAATGTTTTAATTATTTATCACCTTGACTTTAAGTCACCATTGTTAGGGTTCAAAGAGAACCCTGGTGATGATAATTGCTATGGTGTGAGCCCCACATGACTATGCTCTGCACTTTTTTTTCCATACTGTGCACTTTTGGAGGCTGACTCAACTTTCAGCTTTCACACCGCCTGCCATACATATTGCTCTGTGACTCAGCATTGAGGGCTCCTATGGCGACCTCATCTCTAATTCCTTCCCACCGTGCAGCAGCTGTGTGGCACATTCGATAGTTGAGTGTCTGATTAGACAGTGTTTTGTGGTGGAAGGGGCTATATGACAGAGATGGACATTGGCAGCTGACTGACCTGGGCTTGAAGCCCATTCCTTCACTTCCATAATGTATCCCTTCTGAATATGTCTTACCTTCTCTGAACTTCAGCTTTTGTTTCTGTAAAACAGGGAAAATAATACAGGTCTCACAGAGTAGTGATTGGAAATAACTTATGTAAAGTGTCTGGCATGAGGTGAGTGTTTAATAGTGGCGGCCATCATTAGAACTGCTCTTCAAGCAACAGGAGCCCAGGTACTTTTATTCTATTGCTGTTATGGCTTCATCTCCTTTCCCCACCTTTAAAAAGGACTTTATCCATCAATACTTACTTTCTGAAAACATAATGGGAACCCAACACTGTAGGGAACACAAATAATATGTGTTGGCAGTGATTCTGCCTTTAATGAATTGCTCGCTTGTTAAGAAAAGGCATGAAAGAGAGTCATAATAATAATGTTAATAATAATAGTACCTAATACTGATTGAGAATTTTACTCTGTCATGCTTTGCGCTAAGTGCTGTACAAACTGGATCTCATTTCATCACCACAATAACTCATTAAACAAACAGTATTATTTGTCATCCCTGTTTTACAAAAGAGGAAAGTGGGGCTCAGAGAGGTTAGGAGACTTGCCCAAGGTCAAGATCTTAAACTTCGGCCATCTAACTCTAGGACTTGAGCCTTCAATCATTCTGCTTACTTGTTCATATGGGCAGTACTAAGTGGTACTAAGAGTGGTCTATTTTCAGAGAATGGAGAGGCCAGCATAGGGTGAATTCACCTGGAAGGTGTTTTGGGGGAGAGTTATCTGAGTTCCATAAGGCTATCTTTACGAGGGAATAGTTAATAGCAAAATGTAACAGTCACAAGAAGGTGAATTAAAAGTTCCCCATGAAACCACATGTCCATCATTCTTCTGTTTGGGTTTATGCCAGTGCCTGAATCTTCCCAAGTAATTCACTGCTGGTCGAGGTGTCCCCTGCATCCTGTGATCTTTCTTCTCTTACATCAATCATTTGGACCCCACTGTTTCCAGAATTAAGGGGTGTTGTGCCAAAAGGGATGCCAGGAGTCCCACTGTGAACTCCAGAGAGAGAGTGTGAGTTACCCAAGATGATACCCAGGAAACTCAGCCAGCAATCGGGCCTCCTGACTGCCACACTGGTTCTCTTTCCACTTTGCCACCTTGGGCCCTGCCTTTTTTTTTTTTTTTTTAAATTAATTAATTAATTTATTTTTGGCTGTTTTGGGTCTTTGTTTCTGTGTGAGGGCTTTCTCCAGTTACGGCAAGCGGGGGCCACTCTTCATCACGGGCCTCTCACTATCGTGGCCTCTCCAGACGCGCAGGCTCAGTAGTTGTGGCTCACGGGCCCAGTTGCTCCGCAGCATGTGGGATCTTCCCAGACGAGGGCTCGAACCCGTGTCCCCCGCACTAGCAGGCAGATTCTCAACCACTGCGCCACCAGGGAAGCCCGGTCCTGCCTTTTAATGCATCAGAGATGGGAGTATAGATTTTACAAAAATTCTTCCAGCTCTTGTGGAAGTGTTGGCTGTACAGCCCTATTTGATACCCATTTCCTCCCAGATCCTTTTCTTCTCTTAATAAGGACAGTAAGTACTGATATTTACCAAAAGACATTACTGGTCAGTCTGCATCTCCCTCATCAAAATCCCACTCCATTGTCTTGCTTAGAACCAAACACAACATGCAAGGGCCCCCTTCTTCCGAGAAGTCATGCTGCCCCTCCAAATGGAAGCCAAGAGTGTTCACGCTCAAAATCCTGAGGGTTTGCTAAGATTTTAAAGTTGGCCATACACCCTCTTCCTGTCACCCAATATATTATGTGTTTGGCTGGAGACTCTTTTGTTTGGAAATAATGTCTTTATTTCAAACAAAAATTCAGAGCCTGGTTGGACAGATGCATAAACAGGTATCCGATTCGGAGTGACTTCTTCGAAGAGGCCGCCTCTCGCCGGCTGTCAGTTGGTCCCTGCTGAGTTGTTTGATGCATTCACTGCATTTTATATTACTAAATGTGGCTTATGTATCTGCCAATAAATCTGAAATACAGGTCATAGAATATGCAGCTCAAGGAAATCCATAAAAGTAGTAGAGAGAAGCTCCGCTAACTGCATCAGATGGCCAAAAACTGAGGTCATTTCCTCTTGCTAAAAATCTAGAGCTTCATAAATTATTTTTATCACCTCCAGAGCCAAGCAAACAGTTTTGCACAGATGCCAAAGGGGTTTCATTGCTTTTGTTTCTCTTTAAGCTGAAAACATCTCTCGTCTTCTCCAAAATGATTGTTTTTTTTTTTTTTTTTTGGCATTATTTACATCCTAGCAGATCGCATGTAAATCTAGCAACAGAAATGCAATTGCATCTGGTCGGGGTCTTCAGTGACAGTGCCACAAGCACCTGCGTTCAGAAGATGGTTGTGACCTAGGTTTAATTACTCCCTGTGATTGGGAGTTGACATTGTTTCCTTTAAAACATGTATAAGGAGATGTTAGGTATGCAGAGACAGTAAAAATGAGCAGTGAACATTCAGTGAAGAACTTTATAGAAAACACTACTGAATTAACTTACAGTACATTTGTTAAACATGAGCACTTCTAATAATGACATTTCATTTAACAATGCCCTTTGTCTTTTCAGTTCATCAGTTACCTATTTCAGTAATGAACTGCAGTCATACCATTCTGATTTTCTCCTAATGTAAAGGCTCAGCTCACTTCACTGCCAGTGAAGCATGATGCTATTATTCAGTTCCTGGCTTAGGAAAAAAGCTATAGAATATATCACAATTCTAATTGGCTAAGAAATATTAAATCCTACGATTGTTAAGGGCATCCGGTGATTCTGTTTAGCTTTTGATGGGGATAAGTAAAATAAAGAAAGGGAAATGGTTTGAAGAAGAAAAAAAAGGTTAGCCTGTATACTTTATGAGCAGTAACCCAAGTATCCATTGAAAAACTATGAGCACACATTATACTTAATAGCTCAAGTGTTATCTTAATTCTTTATCAACAATTCATGCAGATAGCTTAATACCAAATATTTTAGTTAGGATTAACAATCTGTGAAATGGAAGGTTTAGCAAATGAGAGATGGAATTTGTTCTACCTGCAGCTGTAAGGGGAGGCAAATGTGAGCTCCTGGAAGGCCGGGTCATGCATGAGACATTCTTTTTCTGCCAAGTAAAGGTGGATAGATTTGGAAAATATTATGTCTATTGTAGCCCTGATTTATACTTCCCATGGAAGGTAGTGAAGCCTGTGTCCAAACTTATTTTTTGTCCCTTTTGCAAAGCTTTCCTGGGAATGAAAGATAGGAGTCTTCCTTGTTTTCCTTTTTCCATGTGGCAGAATCCTCTAAAGCATCTCCGCCCCCCACCTCTCTTTTGAACTCACCAAAACATCTCATTAGTAAAGGCAAGATTCAGATCACCATAATCTTTCCCCAGCTGAGGCAAAGCTGCACAATTTACAATAGGTCTTTGGAAAACTGCTTTTTACTGAGCGCTGCTGCATCTATAGATCTCTCTCAATTACCCACAGTAAATTTAGGCATTGTACAAGAGCAAATTTTACAGTCCATGAAGAGATGAAGTGAAATCTAGATGAAATTCATTGTGACAGATTCCCAGTTAGTGCTCTGATGTGTCTGTATTACAGAAGATAGACATTCTATTAGCATGGAAGCTCCCATAATGGACTGTGAATCATCTCAGGTAATAGAGATGCCAAGCAGAATGACTGAAAAGCACTATTGAATTCCATTAGAGCTCTTTGTTTTTAAATCAGTCATTTCTTGTGAATAACCAACTATATACTTCTTGACCCTATCTCCAAGTGATAATTGTGGACTAATATTACAATACATTAATCTGAGTTACTGTGCAATTAACGTTTCAGTTTCAGGCTGATTTGGGGGTTCTTAAATACAAAGGCCCACTCCTCTGGATGCCAGAACTTATATTACAAATACGCCGTTTCAGAAGTGGGCTCTCTCACGAGCCCATTTTTAGTTCTGTTTCAACGTCACTGGAATTGTTCCTCAGTCATACTGTGTACAAGGATTTTGTATTGTGACTTTGTGACTCCTCCCACCCCACCCCTTTAAAGATTTTCCCTACGCCAGATCAGACATCCAGGGAGCCAGGTTAAATAAGCCAGCCTTTTTTTTTTTTTTTTAACCTTAAATATGTAGCTAATCATTAGGAAAATAAAGAACATCACATTCTGCAGCGTAAACAGTCCCACCTAATCTATCAATCAAATATGATTGATCAGACTTAGTAATAACTTGGATAAGTAGTACAGGGTTAAGTTTCGTTCAGTACTCTGAAGCCTTCGTGATGCCTGCATAATTACCACTTGTACAGCAGATCGACTGATGTGAATTATTCTATTCAATTATAACATAAACACTAAGCACTTAGAATAGACAACCTCAACAGCAGACATTTCTTCATTCATTGCATTTGATACAAATGCAGTAATAGCTTGTCATGAGACAACGCTTTCTTTGGTCAAAAGCTTTGAAGTTAACACATATGCATTAAAAACATAACACATCTCTTCTTGCGTCTGGTGTTTTCCATCTGACCTACAAGGCAGGAGAGAGGTAATTTTGAAAGGGGACATTGGTATCCAAAGTGCAGCAATGGCTGTTGAGTCACTTCGATATGCTCCCATAAATCCCCCGGGACAACTTTAAAAAGAGTCGACTTTATATCTTCTGTCTACGATCATCTATTTTCACATCAGGATGAACAACATTATCCTCATCATGGGAGAACCCGAGACGGGCGCCTCAACACACTAGGCTCTCTCCTTAATGTTGTAATGACAGGTGTAAGATTAACTTTGTTAGGTGTCTAGCCACTCATGCAAACTAAATTAAATTAATGGAACAAATTTCTCTCATAATTAAGATAAAAATTCATGTCAGCTGTAACCTTGCTGTACACTAATTATATACAAATGATTTATCATCTGCTTCGCCCAGAATATTAATCCTTAGCTCATTGATAACTGCAGCCAGTGTTAAGAGATGAGAGTTGATTAACTATGACAGATTGGGCAACCACAGCCCTCAGTGCCATACAACCAGTGAAACCAATAACACTCAAGTAGCTCTCTGTGTTAAAAATGCATTCCCATGGAAACAGATGCATGCTTAATGAAGGATACTGAGATTATTTTCAATAATGACTGATATTGGAACAATGGGCAGAGCTGATCAATAACAATTAACCACTTAGTCTGCTAAAGACATGGTTAGAGAAATCAGGTTATTTACACATTAGTAGGACCTTATTCGAAGACGAGGACTACATAATGTCTCTATGCTGTACTGTTTCTTGTTTCTCTTTTCTCCTGCTGGGAGGGGTTGCACGGTGCAGAGATGGTAATATGCCAAGCGCCCTCCTGTCGCCTCAGCGCCTGCTTATGAAATGAGTGATTGATGCTGCCAGCGGTTCTTTGGATGCTCTCAAGATAGCTGCCAAATGTATCAAGGAAAGTCCAAAAGCAACTGTGACCATGAAACTCATATCGCTTTGTAGGGATTTGGTTTGGTGGAAAACTTTACTGCCAAGGCGTAACTCAATTGTACAGAAAATTCTTTTGATCTTTCATTGTATGCTCTTTTATTTAATTTTAAAGAGTCCAAGATGAGTGGTGCAGATATTTAAGGAAACTCTCTGCTTTGGACCCCTGTCATACTGGCTGGAAAGGGCTTTAATAACATAAATTTAATAATATATATGGCTTTCAAAGCTATTTGGAAATTTGCACTTTTATTTTGTATTAATTTGAATCACCCCAGGAGTCGAGATCTTGTAATGCTAATTACTAATATAGACTCCCAGAATCCCTAACCTGACAGTCAGCTTGGAGAAATCCCAACTCCCTGGGCCAAAAAGTGTTAATAAAAAGTGATTAGCTACTTAGGCCAAGTCATATTATAATAAAGCATTATATTTCCCTTGAATGGTTTACGTGCATTCTCATTTCTCTGAATGAAGAAAATGGTTGAGGGAGATGAAAATCAGGCATTTTAGCTGGCATTGTTATTAAAAGAATCAAGCTTTAAAAAAAAAAACTAAGAGAATGCCTCTTTCTCCACACTTCTTAGACTTTAAACTCTAGATTTGAAAATGCAATAAACAGAAACATAATCTGCATATTTACCGGTCTATTTCATCTTTTTTTTTTTTTGGTCATGCAGAAGTATGTATGAACTGATGCTAATGGCTAATGCCAACTCTAACGTGCTACATGCATGTGAGAAGTTTTAAATTTAGATAAAGAAAAGAACATAGCTTTTTTTTTTGTCTTTTAGCCCTGTGGGACAGATGTTCCCCACTTAAATCATCAGCCACAGGGTATCTGTGGCTGGGACTCCACACAGATGCTAATGAATTTGGAACAACATTTATGTGGCTGAACAAAAATGGATCCTAAACACCCTAAGTCAAGTGCAGCAAATAAGAAATAGGCTGACACACTTCTATCAGGAAGGCAACCAGAATGTCAAAATCTTGAATGATATTAGGTGATCTCAGCTCTGTTTCACCATCTCAGTAAATAAATCTAGGGAGGATAAACAACCATAAATGCCTGTAAAGAATGGTTCATAAAAATCAAATCTTAAATATACCCTGTATATCCCTCCCATATCACTGCCCCCACCAAAAAAAAAACAATCCTTTTGCTAAATCTCCAGGTGGAAACAGAATTACATTTAACACAAAGGTGGTGTTAATAATAATATACGTATATGTTAATAATATATATATAACATACATGTTAATTTTATATACATATATATTTAACCTACAGGGACTAGAGTACTGGAAGGAAATAAAACAACATTTTCAGGGTATAGGCTCATTGGAGTATCTGTTTATTATCTTTCCAAAACACCATGATCTTACCCCAATGCTGAGGACTTCAATCCTTAGTACAACTAAAACAGTTACATCTGGATACCCTGGCTGGAAATCCAGTAGAGGCAATTACCCTTTCCCTATCATCTGAACAACACAATTATTGGGAAGATAATAAGATTATCCAGGCTTTTGCTTCTTAAAATTATACTGAGGAACACCAAGGGAAGACTGTTTCTTATGGCTTCGTCTTTAAAACAAATAAGGGAAGTGAGAATGAACCACCAAGCTAATGAGGACCGTGAGACAGAGCCATAGATACATTTTCTCACTTGCCTAATGAGCAAAGTGACAGACAGTGAAACAGTTCACACTTGAGTAATTCTCTAGTCATCAGCAACTGCAGCGGGGGCCCCTCCTGCTGGGGCTTTGGAGGGGGTGGTCGGGAGATGTAATAAAGAGACCCCAGCTCAGCTGACCAGAATAAGTTATCACAAAGAGAGAGGTCTTGGGGTACACTCCCCGAGGACATTTAACCAGAAAAAAAGCGTCCTTTTAAGGCATCTCCAGCCATACATTCAATTAGAATTAAATTAAAACAATGGAAAAAAAGAATCACCTTCTTTCTTATCAGGCCAGTGGGCTAAGGGGCTGAGGGGGCTGAGGTTCTGGAAAGCAATGACCCCTCCTCACCTGCTTCTTTTACATGGTCTCCTCTTGCGTGGACCTCAGTTTCATGCAGGTTTCATTTCCAGGGAAAGTGGGGAAGATGGGAGAATGTTTAGGGGGCGGGGTGAGTGTGTGTGTGTGTTTGTGTGTGTGTGTGTGTGTGTGTTTAGAGACAATTGAAAATAATTTTTTCACTGACTATTTTCAGGGGCCCGTGTACGAGTTCATGGGGGGAAAGGGTCTTGAAAATCCGCCACTTTTCCTGTTTGATTGTTGAAAGGAAAGGAACTAAAAGTTGCTCCATACCAACTATGTGCTAGGCCCTTTTTATCCTTATTTTATTCTCCTGCTGACATCGTGAGTGGGCTCTGTGCTGTTTTAGCCAATTTTAGAGGGGGACAAACTGAGGTCCTGGACTGATAAGCAATTTGCTGATGTTCATGTGCCCAGTAAACAGAAGCACTGAGATTCAGATTTCAGCCTACCTGGCTCCAAAGCCACTCAAAATCTCACCATTCCTCTCACCAGGAGGCTGATGGAGAAGGAGTCCAGTGAGAAGCCAGCCAGAGACATGTGGGGAGACGGTGGTCCAGTTAAGCCATTAAAACTTTGTGTCTAGAAAAACAATTCTTTGACCCATGAATTGAGAGTTTTAATTCATTTAATTTACTTTATTTACTTAGTGAAGACAGTCTGCATTTTATGGAGAGTGGATCAGAGGTCCAGAGAGTCTGAAGACTAGCCACAGGCTGCACAGGGAAGGGGTGATGAAGCCAGGACCAGACCAAGGTCCTTGGGCTCTCTTCACTCGCCTGTCTATGCAAAGAGGATGAAGGTTTATTGATATGCCAGGAACGCCTAAAGCAAATGCAGAGTGATAGAAACAAACGATATCCTGCAAACCTTGGTAAAGAATTTCTGTTGCTTATATTTTTGTTTGTTGAAAATTATTGGTAAAGAAACAGTACTTGGAACTCTTCCAGCTGGATTAGCTTTAGGGTAAACTGTATACATAAGGAGTTTCATCTTGTTTGCCTGCAATAGCTGCCGTAAGCCAAAAAGGTCTGGATTGGTTAAGAGGAAGAAGACAATGCCTAAAACGTTGAATACAGTCCAACAAAAAGGAATGGTTTTGATCTTATAACAATATTATTAACTTATTGGTGCCACTATTCATTAGGTAAAATACATATATTGTCTTTAATCATAATGGCAACACTAAGGGGGGACTATTATTATTTCCATTTTGCAGATAGGAAAACTGAAGCTCAAGATGGGATGCTTTTTGCCCATCACTTCCACTTTATCTCTGGGTCCTGGCAAGTTGGTGTGACCCAAGGGCCAAAGAGCACCATGGTGGCTCCCAGGACACCAAATATCCAATATGTTCAGTCTTCAGTCATTTGTTTCAATGTCACTTACATCATACACATGTATGGCTTAAAACCAGTTTAAAATATTTAGCACAGTCTGTATCTTTTTATCTTAATGCTTTAATGACCACAATTTCTTCGAAACTGGTGTGGTTCAACCCCAGAGAGGGCTGGTTCTAGCACTTAGAAGAGAGACCGGCTAATGTGTGGCAGTGTTCCATCTTTTAAAGGTTCCTTACTTTATTCAAATTACTAATCATTTAGAGCATCAGCAAAAGCCTTTCTCCCTCGCTCCCCATGCATGCTTAACCTAATTAACTATAAATGAGGAAAATGCTATCCACATTAAAAGAAAATGTTAGCCTATAAATTATCCCACTCTTTCTGGTGAGGCTAAGAACTCCTTTATAAAGCTCAACCAGGGGCAGACTCTCTGTTTATGTGCTTCCCGTGCTCTCCCTCACTAGAATGGGCTACAGGATTCTTAGTTCATGGTGGGTCTCTTCCTCTTATTGATTATGATGCTAAGCATATTTTCTCAAGTTGTTTCCCTTTGTGTTTGCTTAAATATTCTCACGAAACTTGAATAATGACATAGAATGCCTCTAAAATGCCCTCAGGTGCTCCCTGGGGCAGAAAAATAGCAAGTGACACCCTAGATTTGTCCTTCAATACAGGAAAGACTGCTCATCACCTGCTTCTATAGACAGATGCAGTCATAGAAAACCAGAAGTCTTGAAAGCCTCAGTTCATAGACCCCAAAATATTCTCTCTCTGGCTGATGCCACTCAACCCTCTACACCTGCTGCCCTCCTTCTGAGCTACTCCTTTAGATAAGTCAACACATATAGGGAAAGTTCTTCTGAAAACTCTTGTTAGAAGGAGTGCCCATTAACACTTTACTCTGAAAGCCCAGATTAATTTATCAAATTATCCTAGCTTTAACCTTTGAGAGCTGAGGGCAGGTCTCTGGCAGAATAGAGTGTGCAGCAGGAAATTGGTTACGGGGCAGGAGAAGAGGCTGGGAATGTAGATCACCCCCAGGGGAAGCTGTCAGGAAAAGACCTTGAGCAACTCGTGGACTCAAGGGGAGGCCAAGTGTCAAGGACAAAGCAGAGACGACAAGCGGCAGCAGTGCCCAAAGCAGAGTACCCACTCTTCAACTTCGTTCATAGTTGTCCCTGTTTTTAATACACATAATGTATTAGGAGGTTGTAGTAACTTAGGAAAATGCAGCAAATGGACAATTTCTGATTCTCTTCTCTATGATGCCCTCACCCCTGTGTACCTTTGCTGCAGAGTTTATAACAAACCCTAGTTTATCCCTGAAGCTCTGGGGGAAACTCTAAACTTTGGGGGTATTAGTAGGACGTCCCTGCCTCCAACCTTGCTGTGGATTTACACCTCCATTTCTACCCTGGGCTCTGTGTGATGGGCAGCAGAGGTGGTTGTGATCAGGCCGCTGGGGGATGTCTGAGCCAGGCAGGCTTAACATCCACATCTGCAGTCAATTCTCGATTATCCACACCAATGGTCTGTGACCCAGGCCCAGGTAATCCCAAATAATTGACAATCCAAAAGGAATTTCTCTTTGGTTTTGGAATATGCTCTGAGTTTTCCAGCTGCGGATTTCTTTCTCCTGCATATGCTTTCCTTGGTAGGATATGAAAAATCATTTATGTTCTTTTAGCTGGACACTTGGTCTGAGCAATGGCTTGAAGTCAGCTTCGGAATGAAAATTTGCCTACTCCATAGACAAATGATTCCCTTGCAGGCAGTTGAATTTGACAGTATCATATATTGCATAAAGAATAATCTGTCCAGGTTTGTGTTGTTCATTCATTCATTCATTCACCCGTTTGACACACATGCATTCAGCTCCTACTCTGTTCTAGCCACTATACCATGAATTAGGGATTTAGAGATGAAAGGTTGAGTGCCTGCTCTTGAGGGATATTCCTTCTCCTGGGGCTCAGTGGAATAGATTTTAGTATCTTCCTCTGCATCTGCCTGTGCCTATTACATATTCCCTTATTACTCCCATCTTCAGCTTAGCATCTATCTAGGCTTCCATTTAAAAGTTTCAGAAGAGCTATAGGTGATTGTTGGGCTGGGCAGGGCCTCCCAGAGATGGAAAGAACAAGAACCTAGAGCACTCCCATTTCTGAGGATCCTTATATACGAAAGAGGAGATGCCAAATCAGGGGTATACATACATGGTAAATTTTAATTGTTTACATTTTAAAAATTAATATTTTATCCCTCCAAAAGTATAGTGTTTATATAACCTTATTTGAAGAAAATGTCAAAAATATAAATTTCAGTCCCTTTATGAACGTGCGATCTGGCTTTTCTCCCTCCTACTCCCCACTCACCCTCGACCCCTGCCAAGAAAAGCCCGGGTTGGTGGGAGGGAGGTCTAAATGGGGCTGAGTGGAGACATTTTAGTGCTCACAGGAACCACTGCAAATATGAAACGGTTGGTCTGTGGCTGTGTGCCCTGTGGTCACAAGGCATAGTTCTCAGCAAGGCAGACACATCTTAAGTACTTTGACTCAAAAGGCATCCAATCAATTTATTTCTAGAAAGTCGGCATGTTCCCACCCATGGTGCTGCAAGGATGCTGATGGGCTTCCTGGCTACTGGCTACCGTTCTGTTAAGTCCAAGCCTTCCTAGGATCGTCCCTTCCCCCAGCTGCCGTCCACATGCACTGATCCTCAGTTTTCTTCTCAAAAAGCCCATGGAAGATAAGGAACGTTTAACAGTATGAAAATTGCGGTTCAAGTCCAGAGGTTGTCTCTCACCTTGTATTCTTATTTTTGTGACGGTAAAACAGTAACGAGCACACTAAAGTTTCTGGTGACCTTTCACCCATTTAAATTAGTTAGGATGGGTGCTGTGTAATTAATTTTATCTTAACACCCATTGCTTATTAGCGACTTTGTAGGAATTCCCTCATGGAGCAGATCAATGAGATGTTTGTAAATTTTTTTTCAGGTACTATGCTGGTATGCTGGTTAGGAGGCATTTGCTCTCTGTGTCTTGTCCTCTACCTGTTCAATATTTGTTAATGTTACGACTCAGCATTACTAACTCCAATCTCCAAGACCTTGGGTCCCCTGTGGTTTCAGAAATGCAGCATGGTTTGGGTCCCTGAGATGGAAAAAGCCTTGGGTGACCTTCATGGCTAATTTTGTGTATTTGAAATATCTGTTCAATAGCCAGGATTCCAGCCTCCACTCTACCCCTGGCCCTGTTCATATACAGCTTAGACCTTTGCTTTCTGGCATAAATAGGTGTCTTTCTCTTTTTTTCAATTTCCTTCAGAATTCCTAATGTTTCACTACAAAAACTTCTACTCCTCCTTTGCCTTTGTTCTTTCTTTGCTATTCCCAACACCTAGTTCTCTCTTTCTTTCCAGTTATTTCCAACAGGAGCGATTCACATGTCACACAAATTGGAACTGAAAGTTTCGTGGTTGCTAAAAAGACATTCAGAAGTCAATCCTTTAATACTCACATTTCCTGCAGGAGAACTTGTGGTTTAGAGGTTTTCTCATGTGATGTGTGTGTGTGTGTGTGTGTGTGTGTGTGTGTGTGTGTGTGTGTGTGTGTGAAGGTTTGTAGGTCAAACAGTGAGAAACAGAGGAAGGCACCGGAAGACCAATAAGAAAAGACTTGTGGTTGTGGTTGTGAAGAAGCAGAAAGTGAGGGAAGAAAGTTCTCACTGGTCCTGCTAGTTGGGAAGGATGAAGTGAGTCCAAGTCAGGCTCATTTGATAAAAAATGTGATGATTTGCTACCCTCTGATGGAAAAACTCATTGTTTAAATAAGAGCTAACCTTTACCAAGTATTTATTGTGCCAGGCGCTATGCAAGTTTAAATAAATATAACTTTATATAAATATATCTCACTGAATTTTGCACAGCTAGGAAGCAGAGAAGCTAAGATGTAAACCTGGGTATGTGGGACTCTAGAGTCTGAGTACTTGGCCATCACCTGCTAATGACACAAAACATCCTTCAAAGTTACTCTCAGAGCAGTGGGGACAGGAGGACAGTTAGTTTAACATCCTTTTTCCTTAAATCTCATGACTGGAAGAAGGCAACTGGGATTAGCACTGCACTCTGGTCCAGGTATATATTGCTGGGTAAAAAACATCCTAAAACTTCCCATTTTATAGTATCTCATGACTTTGTGGCTCAGGAATTTACGCAGGACTCTGCTAGGCACTTCTGCTCCAAGTAGCTTTGACACAGGTGACTTAAGGGTGTTCAGCTGGTGGGTGGGCTGGTCTAGAGCCCCAGGATGCCTTCCACTGCAGGTCTGCCACTTGGCAGGGATGGGGGGCAGGCTGGGTTCAGCTGCGACTGTGATCACGGTGTGGTGGTGGGTTTTCATAGGGTGGCTTGGGGCTCCCAGAGAGAGTATTTCAAGATACAGAAAACAGAAACTTCTGATATCTTCAGTTCTATGCCCAGAGTTTGCACAGCATCACTTGTGCAGTATTTTCCAGCTTACTGAAAGAAGAGGCCGCTCTCACTAGCTCTATCCCATGCATTCCACTTATATCACTGCTAGGCTTCTGCCTCCTCCCCTCCTTGTCCCCTGAAACTTAGTTCCCTGAAATTTATCTCCCTGAGGTCACCAAGATCCTCCTTATTACCAATTTCAAAGAATATTTTCTTTCTATCCATATTTTATGTAAGTTCTCTGGAATTGTCAACCATTTCTTTCTTCTTTTTATGTAATTAAATTTTTTTTTTATTAAAGTATAGTTGAGTTACAATGTTGTGCCAGTTTCTGCTGTACAGCAAAGTGACTCACTTATACACATACATGCTTTTTTTCATATTCTTTTCCATTATGGTTTATCACAGGATACTGAATATAGTTCCCTGTGCTCTACAGTAGGACCTTGTTGTGTATCCATTCCCTATATACTAGTTTGCATCTGCTAATCCCACACTCCCCTGTCCTTCCCTCCCCCACCACCCTCCCCCTTGGCAATCACAAGTCTGTTCTCTATATCTGTGTCTGTTTGTCTTTTGTAGATAGGTTCATTTGTGCCATAATTTAGATTCCACATATAAGTGATATCATATGGTATTTGTCTTTCTCTTTCTGACTTACTTCACTCAGTATGGCAATCTCTAGGTCCATCCATGTTGCTGCAAATGACATTATTTCATTCTTTTTCATGGCTGAGTAGTATTTCATTGTATATAAGTACCACATGTTCTTTAGCCATTCATCTGTCAATGGACATTTAGGTTATTTCCATGCTTTAGCTATTGTGAATAGCACTGCTTGGAACATAGGGGTGCATGTATCTTTTTGAATTATAGTTTTGTCCGGGTATATGCCCAGGAATGGGATTGCTGGATCATATGGTAATTCTATTTTTAGTTTTTTAAGGAACCTCCATACTGTTCTCCATAGTGGCTGCACCAATTTACCTTCCCACTAACAGTGCAGGTGGGTTCCCTTTTCTCCACACCCTCTCTAGCATTTGTTATTTGTAGACTCTTTAATGATGGCCTTTCTCACCGGTGTGAGGTGGTACCTCACTGTAGTTTTGTCAACCATTTATTTCTTGAAACTCTCCTCTCTTGGTTTTTCACAATAATTTCTTTTCCTCTTCTTTCCTTTTAAATATTGGTGCACCTCAGTGTTCTGTCCTTTGACCTCTTGCTTGTATTCTCCACTAGTGCTTCCCTACCAGGGACAATTGTGCTCCCCAGGAACATTTGGCAATGTCCAGAGACAGTTTTGGTCACTACAAGTGGAATGCTACTGGCAAGTAGTAGATAGAGGCCAGTGATATTGCCAAACATCCTCAATGCCCAGGACAGCCCCATGCAACAAAGAATTATCCAGTCTTAAATGTCAGTAGTGCTGAGATTCAGAAGCTCTGCTGTGGTTTTAAAAAGAAGGCACTGGAGAGGGGGTGAATCTTGCCACCTTCCCCTTTTTGTGGAGCTACCTCTGAAAGGGGTCTTCTTGGTGAATAGCGTGTGGTGTGATGGAAGGGCAAGGGCTGCATGTTAAATGGATCTAGGTTCAAATCCTAACTTTCCCAAAGTGGAGATCACACTTTCTATTTTGTAGAGTTGTACTGATGACAGATAATCTATATAAAATATCAACTACCCAGTAAGTTCATAAGTGTTAGCCCTTTAAACCACATGATGTAGCAGATGTCCCCCTCAAGGCTGGACTTAGTTCATCATTTAAAACTTAGGAGGCACCTACTATATAATAAGAGTTGAATAATATTTGCCAGAGGAAATATGAATTAACTAGCCACCTTACCTCTTTGGTTGCCGTGAGAGCTCTCTAGCTAGAGGTGGTTTTGTTGGGCCTAGTGTTACAGGTGAGTTTCATAACTCTAATTGCATTGTAGCCTAGCCCTATCAGTATAATAACCAGTGAGGTTTTATGAGCCTAGGTCATTGACTTGACACTCAACCCTCCAATTAGAGGGCAAGGGACTGCCCGTAATATAAGGCAGTAAACATAGATAGCCTTAATCTCTTGTGGTCACAGCAAAAGCAGCCGAGGAGAAGAATAAATTCAGAGGCCTATGTGGTATCTCTTGGTCCTTGGTATTGCTACTAACTTTGAAAGGAAAGGTTTACATATTTGGGGGGCAGGGTCCTTTCTCCCTCTACTTTTTTGGTGTCTATGAAGAAGGCATCAATCTAACTTTATTCTGAGATACAAAGAAAGAATCATGATGGAGACTACCCTTTGGGATTTTATACAATGTAAATCATAGACATTTAACATCTCCCTTTATGTCCTGGTCTCCTTCTGATTCACTTTCCATATGGTCATCAAGATAAGTAAGCTTTTGGAAACACAAAACTCAACATGCACTATTCCCTACTTCCCATTAAATTTAGGATAAGAAAAAGAATTCTTAACATGGCATATAAACCCTCATGTGGTTAGGCTTCTTTATCCTCTGCTATTCCTCTTTCAGATTCCTCTACTTCTCTGACTATGTTAAAGCCCCCTCGTAATGCTGTGTATATCTCCTTCATGGTCTTTGGCAAAGTTATATAATTTTTCACTTATTAGTGACCTTCTTTGATTAATATCAGTCTCTCTCTCTCATAAAATCTTGGCTCCAAGACATCAGGGATTGTGTGTCTTTCAGTTTTCCACTGTATCCCCAGAGCCTGACACATAACATCTGCTCAGTAAATACTTCTTAAATAAATGAATAATTAAGCAAAATGGATGATATCATTAGTAAACATCACTTCCTCACTTCAGCGTAGGACCTAACCAAAACCAACTTTTGTTAAAATATGCAACCACCATTTCGAAACCAAAGAAGATGTAAGACAGAAATAGAACAAGTTCATTGATGATGATGACTGATAATATATATGTAACATTGATACATAATTAAATAATAGAATGATTATACCTAATAGTTAAATCTTAGCATTTATTGAGTACTTACTGTATACCAGGTACTCTACTAGGTAATGAAGATAAAATACGGAGCAAAATCAGACATGGTGCCTTTCATGCATTATCTCATTCAGTAGATCCATTAAATAGGTACAATTGATTTCCCATTTTATAGATGAGAAATTGTGGAAGCTTAAGTAACTTGCTCATGATAATACAGCCAGAAAATTGCTGATAGAGCAGGTATTTGAACCCAAGAGTGACTCCAAAGTTGTTAACTATTAAATTGTATAATTTTAGAAGAAAAGAGATTGAGTCAGGCTAGTGCATCAACCTAAGAGGTAATATCTATCAGCAAATTCTGCAGATACTAACAGATCCACTAGCATTCACAATGAATTGAACATCACTGCATGCCAGACACTGTTTTGGGTGCTATATGCACATCTTCTCTAATCTTTAAAGCAATTCTACTGGTAGGTATTATTATCTTCACTTTACAGGTGAGTCAACAAAGGCCCAGGTAGGAGGAAGAGGCAGGGAAGAGAGCAAAGGCAGGTGGGACACTTGAAAACTTTCCAGCTTCTACAGTCTCTAATATAACTTCTAAATTGTATTTTAAAGGCAGGAAAACCTTTTGAATTCAGGCACAATAAACCTAGAATTTGTCAGATTGAGACTTTGAATCATAGACTTTTTTTTTTTTTTTGTTACGCGGGCCTCTCACTGCTGTGGCCTCTCCCATTGAGGAGCACAGGCTCCGGACGTGCAGGCTCAGCGGCCATGGCGCACGGGCCCAGCCGCTCCGCGGCATGTGGGATCTTCCCGGACCGGGGCACAAACCCGTGTCCCCTGCATTGGCAGGCGGACTCTCAACCACTGCGCCACCAGGGAAGCCCCTGAATCACAGACTTTTATAACTGAAAAAGATCTGAGAGATCATCTAGTCTAAACCCTTCATGGAGCTTCTGATTGAGTATAAAATTAGATAAATCTTAGGTAGCTGAAAACTTTTTCTTTATTCAGATAATGTTATGATTTATAGGCCTATCACAATGTGCCATTTTAAATGACCTACTCAATTTAAATGAATTAGTAACCATGTCAATCAATTTATAACTACATTTGTATGTAAGAGAAGTGTGTATCTTTATAAATATTTTACATTTATAATAGTTACTAATTCAAGTAAGAGGTCACCAACAGGTTCCTCTTAGTGGAGGAATGAAATTTTATTATACAAAGAAGTCTCAGGACCTGAGGCACACACATATTCCAGAGTAGAAGAGCACATTCCCAGAAGAGAGATGTGTCTTCCTCCCTCTTTCTCTCCCTCCCTTCTTTCTTGCTTTCTTTTAATCCCATGCCACTGCTGTATTCTCTTGTCTTGAACAAGTAAGGATGGATCGTATTTTAAAGCATTTGTCCTCTGGTCATTCATAGGATCTAGAATACTTCTGGCTCCCCATGCCATTCCAAAGGAATAACTTTGAGCAGAAAAGATGACATTGTTGGTGAAATTGAAGGTTCACCTGAATTAACTTTAATGGGAGACCCCCAACTCCCCAGGGGGAAATGTCTGCAAAGATATCACTGGGAGCTCAGAAGAAAATATTATGTTCTAACCTTTTAAAAATTAATCTATTAGCAGGGATCCCAACTGTATTTCATTCAAGCCATCATATGAAAGGTACGATGATTAAACCAAGACAAATGTAGTGTCATAAGCAAATGTCAAGCCATAGATTTACCTACCAACAAGACATTGGGATGGTTCAGGTCAGAGGTTAATTAAAGACATTGAAAGGTCATTCTGTGATTAGGTGAAAGCAGACTTTTAATAGGGCATCAGTCTGACCCACACTGACAGAAGATTTATGCCAGCCACGATGACACCACCACGAATCCTGCTGATAACAAGAGCCTCAATATTGGACTGAACAGAATGATGAATGGAGCGCATATCTCCTCACACTTCTCATTACAAGCCCTTTCACTCCTGGTGGCACTTAGCAGCATTTATTTACTGGGGTTTGAAGGTGTGGGACAGCAGAACAGTGTATCTAATACTTTTAAATGTAGACTAGTGATATAAAAATGAAACAGAGATAAGATTAGGTCTTTGAATAATTGCACAGCTTTTCTTCCAAGATTATATTCACTAGTACTAACATTATTCCCCCTCCCCCCCGCAATGTTCTCCTCACATATGTGAGCAGTTCAACAAAATTAATTGGGTGAGGCAGAAGGTCAGAGAGAAAAAATTACTGATAAGCATGAAACATGCTATAAAATAGCACCTCACCACATTTTGCCTTCCAACGCCCTTAGTATGTGAACAAAAGATAATATAAAGACAAGGATATACACATTTCCCCCTATGCCATATTCAGGGGTCCTTAAGTGCTGTTTTTATTTGGATTTGATTAGGATCTAGAAAGAAACCCAAATAAAAGAAAAATAAATAAAAACCAAACAAACAACTCATAATACTGCTCATCTTAAGGCAAATATAAGAGAAACTAAAGCCCAGATAAATCATGTTTACTTTCCCAGGAAGCTCTTTTTCAACATGTATATATTTATCAAACCACTAGAGTGTAAATTCTACGAAGTTCTATCACCTCTCAACCAGCAGACATCATAAAAATGAAAAGTACAGAAAATTGCTAGTATTATTAAAAGGCTGCTTTCTATAGATTCAAACATATCTGCTGCTGCAATTTCATGATAGAAAAATCAGACTCTTTCTGCTTGGGCCACCAACCAGGGCCAGACCTGAGAAAGATCACATCACATCTAACCCTAAGCCAGTCTTCACAGTTATCCAGGAACAAAGATGAGTCAGACTGGATGGAAGTGGTGAAGCCGGAGAACTCTGAGAATGTTTCCTTTTCTTTTTCAGGAAATTGTATTCATGGGTAGAGAACAAATTGTAGGTGGATTTAACAAATGAGTAACTCAGCCCAGCATACTCAACCACTTGGAGCCATGAGAATGCAGTTATGTGTGTGTCAACCACACGCACACCATTGGGACCCACTTCTTGGCACCGAACGAACTAAATGAGCATTTTTGAATGGCTGATTTACTCCATCTGAGTGTATAAAAGTTGCTAATAATGAAGAGGATTTCCTTACTGGCTTTTGAAAAGAGCTTCTTTCACCACTTTTAGCTTAGGATTTTCATTTGCCCTGACAAATGTTGGCTGGTGAACTCTTCAGAGTCGATAACATCACCATGCAAAGAGCTTCTTGTCTCCTCTATTCTGATCCAGCAGAGGCTTATTATGTAGGCAACCTCCAGTATTAAAATGACAGGCTATCGCAGGACCATCCTGCCTGTGACCATAGGTCTCAGTCAGGCCACTCAGTCCACCAAGTCGCCACTAGAAAGCCCAGAGTGATGGCCATCAGAGAACTGTATTTTATATATATATATATATATATATATATATATATATATGTATATATGAAACTGAGTAAATTTGGAAGATCTTATTGGCTTTATTTAATGATCCATGCATTAGGCAGCATCCTTTCTAGCAGATGGAAAGGAGCTCCAAAGAACTGTACAAAATGAAAGACTTTTATAGGCAGAAGGGAATAGTACAAGGAAGTTATACTAGCAAAGAGCAGATTGGTTATGGCAACGGTACCTTCTTTTAGGGGACAGCAGGGTCAGTCAGGTGATTACCTCATAGTGCGGACCAGGTAATTTGGGTTTGACTGGTTTAAGCTTCCATTCCCAGGAGAGCCTGAAACTGTAAGTTAGGTATTAAATCTTGGTTTGGTGATGATGGACTTGGCATAGGTGACTCCATTTGGGACCTGTTTTATCTTTTTTAGCAATTCCCCCAAGTTGGTCAGACTCTAAGCCTGAGAGATGTGATCAAAATTTAAGGCATTAACAGGACTCACAGATACCGGTTTGGTTTTTTTTGTGCGGTACGCGGGCCTCTCGCTGTTGTGGCCTCTCCCGTTGAGGAGCACAGGCTCCGGACGCGCAGGCTCAGCGGCCATGGCTCACGGGCACAGCCGCTCCGTGGCATGTGGGATCCTCCTGGACCGGGGCATGAACCCGTGTCCCCTGCATCAGCAGGCGGACTCTCAACCACTGCGTCACCAGGGAAGCCCTCGATGCCTTTTTGCTGAATCTCTGTGGTATTTACAGGTCACAACTTCAGGTTGACATTTTTGAAGATGATCATTCTCTTCTTTCCTTTTCTGACATTCTAGTTTTAGGGAGATCATTTGCTTGCTTTGTAGAGGCTGTGAACATGCTTTTAAAGCTTTTGAGAGAATGTGGCACACCAGAGAGATTACTATGATTATTTGTAAACAGGGTAATTCCCAAACCAATCAAGATCAAATAAGTCAGAGAAGGACCCCACTGAAGCCACTGGCTTGTTGAACAAGTGGCTTGTTCAGTGATCTTATGCAGCTGAGTCTCAGCTTCCCCAGAAGTGTTAATCCAGGTGCAGCAAGTGATGTTGGCCACAACACAGACACCTCCTTGCTCATCTAAAAGATAACCAAGTACTATTTTATTATCAAGAACAACTTTGGCCAGAAAGTCTAAGAATTTTTGTTGGACAGCTATTGCTTTTTAGTGGATTCTGCAAAATCTTCAAGGGTTAAGGAGAGATTCCTGATCATAGCTTCATTCATACTCACTCCTAAACAGGGAAGTAGGGACCTGCCAAAGGAAGTGAATTCTAGATCAGGAATACCTCCTGGTAGGTCCTTTCTAACTTGACAATGTAAATTCAGGGGAGTTGACCAATGAGATATCTCAGTTTGATTGTGGACAGTTAGGAACACAGTTAGATAAACTATGAGGCATTGTTTCATTATGCACCAGTCATCTAGGCAATTCATAGGCTCAAGGGGAATGATAACCACCACAGGCAAGGAAATCCTGTTGGGGCACAAACCACTCCTACTAAGGTGACATTGTTAATGGATTCATTTGTAGGAATTGTTGTGTTTGCAAGCCAGGGGTCAATTAGGCTTTCAGCGCATTTGGGAAGTAAATCTCCCAGACTGAAGCAGAATGTTTTTCTAAATTCCTTGCAAAGATTGGTGCTGCTGGTGAGATCTTTTCATGATTGAGGACAGATCTAAATCAGATCATATAAGAATATCAGATAACATAAGAATGTGGAGATGCAAATATACCATGATTTGCATAGATATTTGTGTCTAATTGGGCAAGTCCAGTTATAATAAAGGAAAAGTCAAAAAAAGGCATTGGATAATCTGGCTATAAAAGTCAGACTCTAAGTGACTTCTAAAGGGGGTCAATTATAGTTTACGGTGACACTGGGAATCAAAGAAAAATTGGTCACAGGAAGGACCAGGGGGTCTTTAGCCTCGTGAACAGAGTTTTTGATGACAAATCCAGCAGTCTGATGTTACTCTCCTTAGTAATGGCCTGGGAGACACAGATGATAGTGTTATCTTTCCAGGCCAATGCCAGAGTAAAGGAAAGAAAGAGAAGAAGAAAAGGTTTTATGTTTAGGTAAAGTATGAAGCCTTGATCTGGTATCTTGGGTAGATTCAGTCTACCTTGATGTCAGCTACTTCTCTTCCTAGTCAGTTGGATTCAGAGGTCTCCAGCATTCTGAGCCTTCCTCAGCTGTGAGATGTGTACCCAAGATTCAAAGCCTTCTAGTTTCACAGTAGTGTCAATGGTCAGGAGTACTTGGTAAGGCTCTTTCCATGAGTATCACTTTTGCAAAAACATCAGAGTAAAACAGTAACTATCTATAAATGACAAAAGAGTTAAAAATGCCCATTGTTGGGCTTCCCTCGTGGCGCAGAGGTTGAGAGTCTGCCTGCCGATGCAGGGGACACGGGTTCGTGCCCTGGTCCAGGAGAATCCCACATGCCGCGGAGCGGCTGGGCCCGTGAGCCATGGCCACTGAGCCTGCGCGTCCGGAGCCTGTGCTCCGCAACGGGAGAAGCCGCAGCAGTGAGAGGCCTGCGTACCGGAAAAAAAAAAAGCCCATTGTTAAAGATCTGATGAGAGTTCATTTTATAAGTAAATGTAGTTATTTCCGTGATATACATTTTAAGATAATAACTGGAATTATGACTGATAATATTATACTAGGACATATCAGATTTCCAGAAATTTCATACAATTTCTAGAACTTATATACCTGGAAAAATATAACTTAAAGAAGGCTTAGTATTACTTCTTATTTGACAATGCTTCCCATGTAATTTAACATATCAAATAAGCCTAATTAGTTTAACCTCTCTGTCTCTGTCTCCCTCTCTCTCTCTCTCTCTTTTTCTTTTTTTTCCCGGTACGCAGGCCTCTCACACTTGTGGCCTCTCCTGCTGCAGAGCACAGGCTCCGGATGCACAGACTCAGAGGCCATGGCTCACAGGCCCAGCTGCTCTGAGGCGTGTGGGATCTTCCCGGACTGGGGCATGAACCTGCGTCCCCTGCATCGGCAGGCGGACTCCCAACCACTGCGCCATCAGGGAAGCCTCCCCCGCCCACCTTTTTATAAGAAGAGACAACAATTCTTTTGAGTTGTTCCAGAAGCCCTCTGGAAAAATCCCAAAGTTAGTTTCAAGTCAAAAAGACTTCATTTAGAATTTGATTTTGGGAAGTGTGTCAAGAATATAAAAAATTTTGGGTACTTGACTAAAAATGTCACAGAAAATTATGAAACAATACTAAATTACCCATTTAACCAAAGTAACAATAGATGTTAAAGGCAAATACAGAAGACCACATAGTTGTGAACAAAACTTAGCTCTTTTAATATGGAGAAGATTGAATTTTCTCAGTATTAATCAAGGAGCTGATAATCAAAGACCTGATAAAGACAATATGGAGCCCAGTAAATTATTTTGATAAGACAGAAAATCTTTGCTGTCTAGGCAGATTACTTAAAAGGTAAACAAACTTTCACAACTTTCTTATCCAAACAGACCAAGAGTCCAGTAAAAACTTTGTCCTTTTAACAAAGAGAACACTAAATTCCAATTTTGCACTAGTGTACTTTGATATTAAAATTCATTTTTTAACTTAGATAAATTCATCACAATCTTAGCCATCCTGACCACACATAAAATTCCTTTCCATAGATTCTTTTCTACAAACCTTCTACAACTTTTAAAATATTTCTTCAGATTTTGTCATATGTTTTTCCTCTTTTTCATTTTGTGACAATCAATCATTTTACTTTCCTTACCTACTTCTCATACACAGTTGTTCCCTTTCACCCTTATTACTTTTAAGTAGTTTTAATTACACATATTAATTAAAATTCTTAACCCTAGAATCCTTAATTCCTAGTGAAAGCTAAGATGTAAGCAATTGTGGACTGTCTGTTACACTAGCATTCTGTGAATTGGCAAATTTATAAAGACATTTCATAACTTCTAGAAACATGCTTCCTCATAGCACAATTTTTCAATGGGGCACAAAACATGTATACCAATAGAAACAGATATTATTTTCTTGGTAATAAGGAGTCAAAAGTAGATAAACATGTTCAGTGATTAACGTGTTTCAATATTTTATTTTATTTGGAAATAATCTAGACATTTAATGACTATCCATAATTTAATTTAACTTAGTAAAACTCTAAGGTTTCAAGTTAGCAAAAAGATTTGGGGAAACTAACTAGACCTACCATAAAAAACAATTATTGCTGCAAAGTTCACCTAAAAATTCTTATCCCACTCACACCTATTTAATTTACTTACTCCCAACAATTACGTTTAGACTACCCACAAAAACTTCATGAGACATTAGGCGAAGTCAGCCATCACCTCAAGCTGTTTTTCTTGCTGAAAAACTTTGTAACAGTGATAACATGAAATTATTTGACTAATAAACCCAGGTAAAGTAAGAGTTACGTGTCTGCATTATTTTCAATAATATCAATGTTGATTAACTCTAAAGACATGTCTATTTTAATTAAACCAACAAACTTAAAGTAGCTTTTCTTTACTGAAGATGATCCTAGATCACATGAACTTGAAAAATATCTGGGAGTTTTTATAGTTCTGAGAGTATACTTGATTTATACAGTGCTTGTTTGTTTTTAAGTCAGTTAAATAGAGCTTTTTACAAGTTAAGTTTTGCAACACACATCTTTAACGTACATTTATAGACATACATAAACATAAAGACACAAACAGAGATCTTATAATTTTTGTCTTAAAATTGTAGCCATGAGGGCTTCCCTGGTGGCACAGAGGTTGAGAGTCCGCCTGCCTATGCAGGGGACGCAGGTTTTTGCCCCGGTCCGGGAGGATCCCACATGCCGCGGAGCGGCTGGGCCCGTGAGCCATGGCCACTGAGCCTGCGCGTCCGGAGCCTGTGCTCCGCAGTGGGAGAGGCCACAACAGTGAGAGGCCCGTGTACCGCCAAAAAAAAAAAAAATTGTAGCCATGAGATGAGTACGATAATACTAAACTCAACTAATTTATAAAAGAAGTAGGATTCAAATTGTGTTTTTGGCAAATGGAATAAGTTAAGGTTATCTGCTCAGATGGTAAATCTTTTTACTAATAGTTATGAAGAAGACAGTTAAGATTTGTCATTTACCTAAATTCCAGATAACTTTTTCCTCTTTCCTTCTGATAAGAATTATTTTCCTAAAGTGTGTATTCCAAAGAGACGGCCTTGATAAGAGTTCCTGAAGAAAACCAGGTAGAACATTTACATCTCAAAGGAACAGGGAAAGTATGCAAGTTTCTCCAAGAAGGACTTTTGTTTTCCAAGACCAGAATTTTTACAATACTTACAAGCCTTTTGAGATAAATTAGGGGAGGTTTGGGGCTTGGTTAAAAGGATAGGTGAATTTTTAGTTCTTTCTGGAGCCACATTTCTGGTCTTGTACAGATTTGTAAGATAAGGACAGTTGCTTTTATTACCTCAAAGAATTGGTTTGCAGCCTAAATGATATCAAAGGGCTGATCCTTCCATCCAACCATATTATCTTTAATTTGCTTTTTTATATCAGGGAGAAGATTTCCAACTAAGATGGAAATCAAAAGATTTTTATGTTCTGAATTTAGAGCTGTTTGTCTTTGGAATGTTTTAGTGAATTCTTTCACAAAGGCTTCAGAAGTTTTCTCTATCCCTCTGGGTACATAATTTTGGTTTAGTTTAGCGGAAGAGGCCAAAAATATTTCTGGCAGTATTGAACAACGCTGTCAACTGAAAAAAAATGCACAACCTAAAAGTTGAGAATTATGTTTTATTCAGTGGACTTTCTGAGGACTTCAAGCCTGGGAGGTAGCCTCTCAGATAGCTCTGAAAGACTGCTCTGAGCAGGTAAGGGAGTAGCCAGGATATTTAGGAGTTTTGCAACAAAAATCAGGTAGTTGGAACATCAAAAGATTACTGTTAATTAAAGAAAACCAGATATCTCAAGTTAATGAATTTAGCACATTTCTGTGTATGGGAAGACACAAGATTCTGGGCTCATCAAAATCATTCCTTTGAGAAGCACCTTAGCTATCTAGGGCCAGTATCCTGTTCTTTCCCATCTTGAGTTCCCTCAGGGTACACCGTTGGGGGCAGCTCTAGTGGCCTGATGGCTGCACATCCTTCGTTTACTAATATGGCAGGCAACATTTTTCATTTACAGCCCATGGGCCCAAGATGTGTTTCCAAAGAGAGTGCAAAAATATTACCCTCCTAAGATCCAGAGCCATTCCCAAAGATAGCCAAATAGAAAATTTCTCTGAATGCTGGCAATAGACTCTAGCTGCAAATGGAGTTCAACCCATATTTCTGATGGTTACCAAGCTGAGTTCTCAGGACACAAAACAGGACAAACAAGAAGGTAACAGCTGTCTCTGGGAGAGAAAGGATCAGCAATCAATGGGTCTGATTTTAGAAATAAAAGGACAGCATGAAATTTTATTTTTCTCTTTCAACGGTGTACTACAGAGATTCAGGAATGCTGAAACTGGTAAGAATTCTCACTCTTCTCTGGCTTTTACCAGTTTTCCCAAGATCCCGTCTTCAAGCTGTGGCATCTCCCAGAATTTGGTAAGGTTTTCCATTAATTTTAATTTTAGTTTCCCCTTCACTGCTTAAGGGAAAAATGTAGCAGTTTACCACAAATTCTCTCAGAGTTCTGTTAACCTGGAAAGAGTCAATATGGGTGATCTTGGGTAGCCTTGGCTTGCAGAAGCTTGAAGCAAGATCTCAGTTCCCTGACCAGAGACTGAAGCCAGACCGTGGCAGTGAGAGCACCAAATCCTAACCACTAGATCATGAGGGCCAGTGGCTAGTGACAAGGTCCTGGATTGTCTGCTTAGGAGAAGGGAATTTCAACAAAGAGACGGAATATAGTGAAACAAGTGTTTTTTAGGAGGAAAAAAGCATGTATGGATAGACACACACAGGAGAGCTCAGAGAAAGAGTTGCATCCGTAAGGTAGTTCAAATCACTTATATGGGGCAGTTCTTCTAGGTTTCCTCTGGCCAGTCATCTTGCTTTGCCTGGCTCTGAGTCCGTATATGGTCTAACTCAGGGCCCTCCCCTGTGTGTGCGTGCATCTTTTAGCCAAGGTGGATTCCAGTGCAAGGGTTTCTGGGAAGAAGAACACATTATGGTCTGGCACCTCCTTCCTTCTGTGACCTCTGAGGAACCTTTCTGTGCATGTGTAGTTTGGGAGGTCTCCTTGACCTCAAGAATGAAAAATATGTGGTCTCTTTATCTTCTATTCAAGCAGGACTCAACTCCTCCTTGCTCCTGTCATTATCTTTATCTTGGAGTATCTGTCCACAGGGGACAGTTTCCAGCTGCCCAGCCTGGGGCCCATCTGTCTCCTGCCTCATGGGGACCCTCCTTCGAGGGTAGTTATGGGAGTATCTGTAAGGCCACTAATTTGGCCGACTTTTGTTTATAGTCATGTAATAGTCTGCAGGGTGGAAAGACAATTCAGAAAAAGGAGTAGTAGAATGAGTACTCAAGTAAAGAAAGATAGAGGAGAGTAGTAGGAATTGTGTCAGTCCCATAGTCCTTTGATGTAGGTACCTACTGTGTCTTCAATTTTTCACTAGCAGTTCATAATGCATCCTTCAATAAAGCTGTTTTGGAATTTTGAAGACTTTTATAGGCTTTGGCATGTCAATTTAAATAGGTGTGCCATTCTATTCATTTGATCTGGTAGTCTTTGCTTTCAAGTGAACTTTTTAAATAATCTCTTCTAATTGGAATGCTCCTCTTAATGGCCATTGTAATTCTAGGTGGAATTCATAATATTTTGACATTTTTGTAGATATCTACAGCTTCTGGGACCATAGTTCTTAGATATAAAAAAAGCAGGTGTGGGCTTCCCTGGTGGCGCAGTGGTTGAGAGTCCGCCTGCCAATGCAGGGGACACGGGTTCGTGCCCCGGTCCGGGAAGATCCCACATGCCGCGGAGCGGCCGCACCCTGTGAACCATGGCCGCTGAGCCTGCGCGTCCGGAGCCTGTTGCTCCGCAATGGGAGAGGCCACAACAGTGAGAGGCCCGCGTACCGCAAAAAAAAAAAAAAAAAAAAAAAAAAGCAGGTGTGCTGGAGGTAGCATGCTCAACTCTTTGGAACTTAAGGATCCCATTTCTTTAGCTAAGTCTTGGGTCTCTCAGAGCCAAACTAATACCTAAGAGGGATGTTGCGCTGGGTTGGGGATTGTGTTTTCAGTGTATCTTATTGCATGGAAACTTTCTTGAGGTTGCAGGTGACCTAGTGTCAATCTAACCCTTTCTGTGACCAATTTATCCTAACACAGGAGTCTTAGGTTGCATGTGCTCTAACAGCTTTTAAGTGCTTGGAACCCACCAAATTTTCAGGTTTTAGCTTTCAAGATTCCCACTAGCAATAGCTTTACCTTAACACACCAGCAGTAGTCAAAGAGATATTACTGTGAACTGGTCAATAGAAGGCCTTGTGTGGCCCTCCAGCAGTTCCCAATGTGGCAATGGGGAAAGGACTGAACCAACAGACCCCAACTAAAAGGGACTGCAGACTGGGATTCCAATCAAACGTGTAACTGCAGACTGAACCACCAGCAGTTCCCAATGTGGAATCTGGAGACTGATCCAAGGGCTGGGATTCTAATCAAATGGGGAATTGCAGACTGAAGCAAGGACTAGGGGCTTGGGCTCTGGGTGGAACTGTGCTAGCTTAAGCTAAGCTGCTCTGGACTGGAAAGCCAATTAGATCAGGAGCTTAATGCAAAGACAGTGGAGTTCAAAACTGAGTGGAACTTACCCACAGCTCTTGGAGATGGTGAGGAAGGCAGAGAACCCAATGTGTTCATTGGTACCAGGACCTGTGTTTCTCATCATCCCTGAAGCCATCAGAAGTTTCCTTTGGATCCCACTGCTGCCACCAATACTGTTAAAAGAAAATTCAACTAAGTGAATTTTAAAGATCTTGTTGGCTTTAGTCAATGATTTATGAATCAGGCAGCATCCCTTCTAGCAGATAGAAAGGAGCTCCAAGGAACTGTAGAAAATTAAAGATTTTTATAGGCAGAAAGAAGCAGGACAAGAAAGTTATATTAGCAAAAAATGGATTGGTTGTGGCAAGGTCACCTTCATCTAGGGGACAGCAGGGTCTACTAGATGGATTACCTCACTAGTGCTGCCTAGGTAATTCCTGATTGACTGATTTAAGATTCCATTCCTGGGAGAAGCTGAAACTGTAATTAAGTTAGGTATTAAGTCTTGGTTTAATGATGTGGGGCATAGCAAAAGTGACTCCATTTTAGGCCTTCTGTCTCTTTTTTAACAGTATTGATCAACTTCTGCCAATCCAAATTATGTCTGCTAGTACTTATAGTGTGTGTGTGTGTGTGTGTGTGTGTGTGTTTTACAGCTGTTTTGGGGTTGTTGGAATCAGTATATAGTAGGTGGGGAAAGTATTACAGTTATGTAATTGTGTATAGAAAGGATAATATTTTCCGGACTACTAGGAAGAAATACCTAGCTATCCCTTTGAGTTTTACTTTACTTTCAGAGAAAATTTGAAGCTAACCAATGTAAGTAGGCTGTGCCTACTTCACATCACAAACAACTAGACTGAAGTGGTGTGAAAGTAACAAGATATCATTTTCTCTTTCCTTTATGGTACCAGAAACATCTTACAGAGAATTTGGGTAAATTGTGCTCTTTCAAAGAAAATCAAGAAGAAATTGATTGATTAGTTAATGTTCATTAATAACTTATTCTGAGCTAAGTATTACAAAGTGTTCAAAACATGTACAAATCATAGACCCTGTCCTTCAGGGGGCATCAAACTCATTGAGAAGACATACAGAAACATCAAAGTGTGATCCCTACATGAAGCTTCTGATAAGTACTAAAGAAATGGTATATACCAGAATTTGGCAATTTTTTCTATAAAGAACAGATAGTAGGGCTTCCCTGGTGGCGCAGTGGATGGGAGTCCGCCTGCCGATGCGGGGGACACGGGTTCGTGCCCCGGTCTGGGAGGATCCCACATGCCGCGGAGCGGCTTGGCCCCTGAGCCGTGGCCGCTGAACCTGTGCGTCCGGAGCCTGTGCTCCGCGGCAGGGGAGGCCGCAGCAGTGAGATGCCTGTGTACCCCAAGAAAAAAAAAAAAAAAAAAAAAAAAAAGAAAATAAGGTCTCTGAGTCAACTACTCAAGTCTGCCCTTTTAGAGAAAGAGCCGCTATAGACAATCATAAATGAATGGGCGTGGCTGTGTTCCAATAAAATTGTATCTACAAAAATAGATGGCAGGCTGAATTTGGAAGGAGGGCCATGCTTTGTTGACCTCTGGTATAGTCATTAAGTGGTGTGGGTATTCAGAGAACTGAGAGAGTTTTACAGTCTTCACGCAGTAGCAGGAGATTGAAGACTAAGTAGGAATTCTTAGTGGGAACACAGTGTAAACAAAAGCTGTGTATAATGAAAAGGCTTTGTGTTGTGGTGGGTGGGAGTAAATAGAAAACATGGGCTTCTCTGTGAAAGCACCCCAAGAGGCAAGGGCATTTCCACTTCTGGCAAGCAACTGCTGAGAGATTAAATGCACAGTATAGGTCCTGAGATGCATATTCCTAAAGCCATGGCGCCTGTTCAGGTCCTTTTGCTCTTCCACCAGGCTATATTTCTAGCCTATCTCTTTCTGCAGAATTGGCATTTCAGACTCCAGGGTATAGGGATGTCAGCCTACAGGAAGAATGAAATTTGTTGTATGAACGTTTAGGAGAGTTCCTTGGTGAGGTTTTCTCTATGTGGTCAAGAGTTGCACACCAATATAAGTGACTGAGGTAGTTCTGAATGTCTATGTCTCTGATGACAAGAGCTCCCAGTTTAAGACAAACCCTTATGTCAAAGAGTGGCATTTCTTCCACTGTAATAATCAGAACACTAGTTTGGCTCAATGATTCCAGAAAATTAGGGTTCTGTGGTACAAACTATGCTTCCTTTTGGAGATTGACGAGGTCCACTGGTAAATTAAAGGGAAAGAGAAGACCTGTTGCAGAGAAATCTGTTTAACTTGTAATAACCATAAATTTCCCAAACATTTGACCACAGAACCTTTTTCCATGGAGCATCTATGAACATCTCATGGAACCCATTTTGGAAAACAATGCTTTAGGGAAACAAGTGTGGAAATAAATATTGCTAACAGTTACTAGTTGTGGCTTCAAGTTAACATGAAAGACAGGGTGGGGGATGAGAAAGAGAGAGAGTTTTAAAAGCTCAGATGACTCTTGAGGGATGTAAATATAGGGTGGAACTGAGCCTTCTTATTTAGTGTAGCCATTTGAATTCTTGTCCCAACCTACCCACAACCTTCTAATTTCAGGTGAACAGGAGTACTAAAATGCTGTGATAAGATAGCAAAAAAAAGGGAGCAGAATACTTAAATATCATTTCTTCTTTTCTTGTTGTTATTGATGTTAAACTTCTGGCTTTGTTCTCTTCTTCGTGGTCCTTCTGGAGCCTTTGTTTGAAAGCATGAAAATGATTGTCATCTGGAACGATTCATGGCAGGCAGAGCTGAGCTTAGAGGGAAAACAAACATATGATTAGCAAGTACATAAACATCCCTATCCAGACCTAACTCCCCTCCTCTGTAGAGCAGAGGAGGGGCTGTGCAGAGGAGTGAGGCAACCAAGGATTTCATTGAAGTATCTGGAGGATTCGCTGGGAAATTCTGTCCAATTTGCTGCAAACAAGTCAGACATTACAATCTAATTAAATTTAACCCTATGTTGAAGAAGCTCTAGTTAGCATTTCATTTCAAAGCATTTTCTTTTTTTTTTTCTTCTATGTGCTTACGAAACGGCCTAATTTTAGGCACTTTATTGCAATCTAGTTTTGTCAGCTCGTTCACTTGGTATGTATTTATTTAGGATCTACTATACAACAAGTACTAGCAAATCAAAGAAAAATGTGGCATGATCCCACCACTGAGGGGCTGATAATCAATATAGGGAGAGACACACAGAAGCTAATAAATACAGTCAAGTGTTTAGATGCATGCTCGATATCTGTATAGGCCGAGGGGAATTCAAGGGAAGCAGTTGTCAGTTCTACCTGGAAATCCCAGAAGTTTCATGCAAAGGGTGGTCTTAGAACCAAATCTTGAAAAATGAGCAAGTAGGGTGTTTGTCAGGCAGACAGGTATTCACATCCTCCAGATATCTGTTGCTGGTTAGTTCCATGTGCAGTTAGATGATCAGCAAATCCTTAAGCCCATCCCATCCTCATACTACCTTGTAGTTGAGAATATTGTACCATCAGTGATCTTCAGAGTGAAGCATGTGAACCCAGGGTGAGGGACATTGCAGATGATCCACTAAAGTGTAGAGAAGAAATGCCACAACTTTAAATTTTTTATCTCATCCCTTTGAAACTTGTATTTTTGAGTTTTATGAAGTGCATATGAATGTCATTATATATGTTTATAATTTATAAATAAATATACATATATTGGAGGTGCATGGTGCAAATTTTTTACTGATGGAGTGCAGGATCCAAAAGCTTGCAGACCACCTGTATTTGTTATTCATCTATGAAGTGTTTGAAAATATCTTATGTTTTGTCTTTTTTGTTCAATAGACTATTCCTCAGTGTCTAGACATTAATTTTTTTTTAGTAATAGTGACACACTATTTTATGCCTCTACCAAGTTCCAGGTTCTGAATTAGGCACTTTGCATAAAATACCTCTGTTAACTTCTAGAATTGTCCTAGTGAGACTGGGAAAACTGTCCCCGTTTGTGATTGAAAAAGTGAGGAACATAGAAGTTTAGTAATTTTCCTCCATATTAGAAGGTGGCAGACTCATGGTTAAATTATATGTAGTCTGACTTAAATGCCAACATGCTGAACAATTAACAATTGCCTTTTCAGGGTCAATAAAAAGAAATTACTAACGTGCTTTTTTTGTTTTGTTGAGATGATAGAAATTAAGTATTTATAGCCTTTTACACTTATAATTTTACTATGAAAATGTGTATTCCTGTGAATAAAAGTGAACTCTGATGCTTATTATTCAGCTTTTTATACTTGCATTTGATTTTTGAAAATGTATCTCTTCTTTGACCTGGAAAGAATTATCCATCTCTAGTCATTTATCATAAATAGAAACTATTTATTTAGTACTTACTATATGTCAGACACTGTAAAAACATATTTTCCCCACAACAGCAAGCGTCCAGTTAAGTAACTACTTAGAGTAATAGCTAGTGGGTGATAAAGCCAAAAATCTAACTGAAGCAGTATCTTTGGCTTTGGAACCCATGCTGTTAACCATTAGGCTGTGTTCCCTCCCCATAAAAAGACATCAAGTTGCCTCAACAAGAATATTCATTGCAATGTTGTTTGCAATAGTGAAACACTGAAAGCAACCTTAATAGCCATCAACAATGTCCATCGTTGTGTTCCATTCCTGTGGTAATCCATGAGGAATGGAATACAGTAAATACTATGCAGCCAATAAAAATGCTAACTGTACAGTACTGGTTTCTTGGAGCCACCATAACAAATTACCAGTTACTTGGTGACTTAAACAATAGGAATTTATTGTCTCACTGTTCTGGAGGTCAGAAGTGCAAAATCAAGGTATCATCAGGGTCAGACTCCGTCTGAAGGCTCTAGGAGAGAATCCTTCTTTGCCTCTTCCAGCTTCTGGTGACCCCAGGTGTTGCTTGGCTGGTAGCTGCATCCATCCAATCTTTGTCTCATCTTCATATGGCCCTCTCCCTCTGTCTCTCTGTGTCCAAATCTCCCTTTCCTTTTACTTAGAAAGATGCCAGTCATTGGATTTAGAGCTCATCCTAAATCCAGGATGATTTCATCTCTAGACCCTTAACTAATTAAATTTGCAAAGACACCATTTCCCAATAAGGTCACTTTCTGAGGTTCTGGGTGGACATTAATCTGGGGGGGCACTACTCAACTCACTATAATAATTTAAACCTGTATTTATTGAAATACAAAATGATATATTATTAAGAAAAAAAACCCATTAAATTGCAGCATGCCTAATATGATTTCATTATTATAAAAAGTATATGCTAACATGTGTGTATACATATGTAGAAACATGTGTAGAAGAGTATCCCCCCAAATGTTAATATTGATGATCTCTGTGTAGTAGGATTATGGATGATTTTTGCTTTTCTCTCTACCTTTTTCTATACAGTCTGAATGCTTTGCTGTGAAGAAAAAATAAACAGAAAAACAATTTCTAATTTTTTAGAACATATTTATATTTGACTCAAAAATTCCCAAACCCTTTAATGACAGACTATGAAACCCTATTGGTCTAATACTTTTGATGCTTACAGAAAATCACTTGGGGGAAAATCATTAGAAAGGATTTTGCTTTTTGTTTGCACAGAAAAACACTTTATCAGCTCTTCCCATGTTCCTAACCTCAAGTCCTTTGTCATCTCCAACCCCACCCCATCGTATTGACTACAAAAAGCCTCTAAATCCAATTTTTTACCTCTTGGTTATAGTCACACAACTGTTTTTTTGTCCATAGAATTTTCAGATATTAGGCAAAGGGTTTTAAAAATCTTTTACAATGTTAAACAATATCCCTTTAATTTTTCCACGTGCAAACCTCATCTTCCCACCAATATTGTGACTCAAAGAAAAGATTGTGTAACACTTCTTTGTCTTCTCATATTGCAGTTGCCTATCTCTGATGCATAGAAGTCAGCTAAGAAGATATGTGGTTATCTGAAAGACTAATGTCTCTATATAAAGGTACCTTTTTAAAATAAATATTCCCGTAATTGCCTAATGTTTTATGAGAAATTGAAATGCTTTTCCCAGTATACCTATTTTGTTTTGCAGCAAATCTGCTGCTTCTCTCAACATACTAGCTGCTGATTCATTACCATCAGCTATTAGGATGGGATTGTTTCTCTACTTGTTATCTCTGCAGAGTTCCAATCCCTTGGGATGTTCAGACTATTTTTGTCATTACCTTTGCAATTTAGTTTCATGTTTTGCAACATGAAAAATACTTTGGGGGTTTCCCTGGTGGTGCAGTGGTTGAGAGTCCGCCTGCCAATGCAGGGGACACGGGTTCGTGCCCCGGTCCGGGAAGATCCCACATGCTGCGGAGCGGCTGGGCCTGTGAGCCATGGCCGCTGGGCCTGCGCGTCTGGAGCCTGTACTCTGCAACAGGGGAGGCCACAGCAGTGAGAGGCCCATGAACGGCAAAAAAAAAAAAAAAAAAAAAAAAAAATTTGGGAGGCTCTTAAAATTTAGAATAATGTTGAGAATATCAACAGATCTATATAGTCAAACTTACTATGAGGTCCTTACCAGGCTGAGAACTCTCTGAGACACAAACTGGGTTTTCTTCATTCTTATACCCTCATGTTTGTAGCCAGTCTGGCCCATAGCACTCACTAAATGAGCTTGCTTATGTGGCTTCCAACATGCTAGACTTCTCATCAGCCTCATTAAGCTGAAACTCAGAATATTCTTTTTCCATCAGGGATGGGCAGTGACAGTGCCTGGCAGAGCCCGAGGAGAAAAAAGGCCAGCACATCCTCCTTGCCCTGCTTCTGAGTATGCAAATTTGCCCCTGGGATATAGGCCATGTCTTGACCCTCAGCTCTGGGCACACTTACTTTTAGGCTATAATTTAGAGATGCAAGAAGATGAGCAACGGGAGAGTTTCTTCAGTGAATATGAAAAGGATTAAAGATAAAGGGTATAGCACCAATTCCCTATCTATCCCACCCCAGTCATCAGCTAGGCAAAGCATGTAGAACAACCTCTCTGCCTCCATGCCCCACCCTGCACATGCTTGAGAAGGACACTCTGTGTGGCCCCTGGGACCAGCAAACCCACCACAGACACACTCAGACCATGTCCAAGAATCCTACCAACATCTGGGACCCATGTTGTGATCGACTGTATTTAACTGTTATTTGGTGACTGCGTTTTGAGTGGGGAGGCTGAGGCTAGCTAGGGCTAAATGGACTCAGGTTTTCTGGAAATCAGGCACAAACACTGCATCCGATTTTTCCTGCAGAGAGTGTGAGAAGCCCAGAGGAACTTTGGTTTACAGAATGGGGGCAGCTGCTGCCTCAATGCAAGAGGCAATTTCTTCAGCAGACGCAGTAAGGCAGAGTCTTACGTGTAGAGGAAATGTTCTATCCCTTTCCCCGACCATATAAAAGATTGAGTGCCGAAGCTGGTTGAATGTTCATTTTGTGATTACTGGCATGAGTGAGCTTGGTATTGTTTTAGCAATTGTCTCTCAGAGAAAGGAGGTTAACATTGGTTAAAAAGGTCATTGGGTGGTTCCATCCAGAACAGCCCTCAGGGTAATGTCAGGAGTAGAGCACACCTCCCTGTTAGAAGAATTAAAAAAAAAAAGAAAAAAGAAAAGAAAAAGAAAGCAGTTGAGTCAGTTGGGATGCTGAATTACTGAACAACATTCTGCATAATTACTGGAGCAGGAAAGAAACGCTTCTGTTGTTTGCGTTGTTTCTTGCTTCAAAAGAAAAGCTAAAGTTCAGATGCTGAATTACTGAACAACATTCTGCATAATTATTGGAGCAGGAAAGAAACGCCTGTGTTGTTTGCATCGTTTCTTGCTTCAAAAGAAAAGCTAAAAAAAACCCCGATAAAGTCAGATGTAAAATTTTTCTTGCAAGACTCCCAGGTGACACTGATAGATTCCTGTTAAACAAAAAAGATGTTTTCTGAAAAATAAAATAAAATCTTATTGTAAAAATAGCAAAATTGCAAAGGAGGGAAGAAAATTAACCTCAGATTTGTGAGAAATATCAATCTTCAAAGTCCATTATCCAAAGACATTGTACATCAATACTTGATTTGAATTATGGAGAGGGGCTGTACTTTCATTTACATGGTATTTCCCCAAGTAGCCAGGTAATATCAATACCTTGCATTTATACAACGATCATCTTCCCAGATGGCTTCATTAAATTGTATGTTTTATGAGACCCACTTTCTGAAATGTGGCCATCTCTGAATGAGAATGATGCTCCCGGGTAACTTGGGGTAAGGGAAAAATCGTGTTTTGCATTTATGTGTCTATCAGTGCTCATAAAAATCTTTAGTTAGCAATCATTTCCTGAGCATCTGTGTGGGCAGAGCCTGAGACAAAGCTCTGTATAGTAACTTACGGAAGATTAAGAGGTGTGGTCCCAACCCTCCAATACCTCAGTCTCTATTAAAGGCAATTTTTCCATTTCACAAATGTGAAAACTTGAGGCCAGAGAAGTTTAGAGAATTGGCAGAGATCATATGGTATAATTTTCCAGAAGTGGTAATCCTTATTTCCAGGTTTGGATGTGAGTAGTTTTGATAATAACATCCAAAAATCTTTAAAATATCTCAAAGATGTATTTAAGTGGAAAGGTTAAGGCTTGGATTTTACTTAAGGAAGAAAAGACCAGCACCAAAAAAAAGAAAATGAAGAAGGGTCTCTTATGTCATCGACATAGATTATAAATATATTAAATATCTAGGACTGTGATAATTGCCTTGAGGGGACAAAAGAAAGGCAGAATTCCAACTGTAAAGAGCTTGGCTGACTTTGGAAGTAGACTATTGCCTATACATGGTGGTTTCAAGGAAACAGGGAACCTGACTTAATTTGTTGTCTTAGTTCATTACCTTGTAAAATTGCAAGTTCCCCCAGGAGAAGTAACACATGAAGCCATGCCCAGCACAATGTTTGGCACATGACAGTCACTCCATAAAGATTATTAGGAATTTACCTTGTGTAGATAAATTTATCATAGCCTTTCTTGAGAACTTAGGTTTTAATGAGTTTGAAGGGTGGGTAGGGTGGTGAATGCAGAGGGTAGGAGTAATGGGTACCAACGAAGGGAAGAAGAAATAGTCAAGAGTGAAAAGAAAGCAGAAAAGAGAGCCTATGGGACTGGGAAAACCTTGTCTTCCTTTTATAATCTCTCTCAGGGACTTCACTGATGTATAGTGTACTGCATATCTGGAGATATAAGATTATTTTATATAAAATACCTACAAGACCATACATCACGGTAGAAATTCTAACTCTAATACTGATCTCCTTGGGATTTGGGGCAAGTTGCTTCACTTAGCTGGGTCTTAGACATCCCATCAGTTAAACAAGGGTATAGATTAAATGACCTCTAAGATAATTTTCTGTGTATAGAATTCTGTTTTTCTACATAAATGAGAATATGGGACCATTTAGAACAAGAAGTAGGGGAGCGATTGTCCTGATGCTTACTGAGCTTGAAGAAAGAAGGGATAATGTTAAAATCAAAGGTCTAGTGACCTTTTCTTAATGTACTACTACAGTCTGTCCAACACCTCAGTCTCCTGATCCAAATATATTGGATTCTATTCTGTCAACCTTAAAAGACTGTATCCAACTTCAGATGCATTTAGAATAATGGATGATTTATCTTTGTTCTAGATTTCTGTTTTTTTTTTTTTCTTTCCTGAGCTGAGATTGGCCTCCATGTGACGGTCTCTCTCTTTCCCTTTGAAATTTTACTGACCCGTGAAATCCAAAGATCTGGGCACCACCAGTTAGGTGAGCATTTCCTGACATGTGGCCTTTCCTATAGCCCTCCCCCATGTAAGCCAAGAGGTTGAGGACAGCTTTCCAGCAGGGGTAAGGACCATGTGTCTTAGGATTTTATTTCCCTGTTCCTGTGATGTTGTCATGGCAGTAAATGCTGTGCAGCCTTAGCCATGATGCTGATAGAGTTAAGCTTGTTATGCCGGACCTAGGACGTGTCCCAGGCCTTTCAATGACATAGCAACCTAGAAAACACCAGCTGCTTTGTTGACTTTTACTTTATTTTAGAGCTCCATGCCACATTGGCAGCAGAAGTGCTGCCAGCCTGTTTACCAAAGTCCCTGCTTTGTACTGATTAAATAAAAGCATTATTTCACAACTCCTTCTCATTCCGTTGATGGAGAATGCCTGATCCTTGGATTTCTACTTTAGTACAGGCATGCAGAATTCCTTCCTCAGAAGCCACTCTTGGGTATTTAAAATGCCCCTTGACTCCAACATACAGGGGTGGGACCACCCCTCTAAGCCACCACGTAAACACTCATTCCCCTCTGGAGGAAACACACATGGGGACACAGTGTTTTACTACAAAGTTTCCACAGCTGTCCCTGTGGAAGGGCTAAGGAGCACATATAAGGAAATTTTTAATGGTGACCCTAGGGCTGGAGCTCTAAAAAAAAAAATCTAATGAACTTTCTATATTCTAATAGATGTTTTGCTATATATTTTAATATTTATATTTTATTATATGTTTAATAGGTAGCAAATTTTATATATGTTTTTATCAGCTCACTGTGATCTTTGAGCATTTATGGGGGAAAAAGACCTTAGAAACACAAACTCTGAGTTCATGTTTCTCAATTCAAAGAAGGAAAACCAAGGCCCAGATTAGGTAGTGACTAGCTCACGGTCACCCAGGTATTTAGCTGAAGTGCAAGGACTTGAAGTTGATCTAGTGCTCTGTCTTCTACCTTCCTCCAATACCCCACTGGAACTGAAATCATTGCAATAGCCACTGCCAAGTACTTAACAATGGATATTTGATGGTGGTCCTTTAAGTCTGTACCAGGGTGGTTTTCAGTTTTTCCCTTCATCAGCACAGGAAAGCAAGGACATCGCACAGACTCTAATATTTCATGCTAGCTCTGGATTCCCTTGGTTTTATATTTCTGACTCTTCCTTCAGTTTCTTGAAGGGCTTTATGATTTAATTTAATTTCAGCTTATGGCTAGCTTTGGTACCCAGAAGAGTGGTAATTTGTCCTTTAAATTATTCACCTAGGGGAGTCAGTGTTCTTAGAAAGTGACGGCGGGGAGAACCCAGAAGTTTTGTCCCCTCAGAGGGATACACAACACACAGTGATACCTCACTCACTTGTTCTCCCACCACAGTACCTTATCTCCTGTGTCCAGCCCTGGTTCCTATAATACTTTGTATTTCTGCAGAGCTTTTCACATTCACAAATAAAGCAATTTAGACAATATTTACACACTGACTAGTGACTAATTATACACCTACAAGCACTGCAATCATTCTGGACAAGCAGCATTCCTCTACATTAAGTTCCCTGTAGGAACGTGTCTGAGAGTTATTTGTGGAGAGAAATTTGGGGCAACAGTCTTGGCTTCTACATTCAATTGTTCAATGTAGCGGAGTTTATATAATCTAAGATGCACCTCTGGACTGTGCAGCTCAGAGCTGAACCAGGGGCTAGAAGGTTTACAAAAGAAGAGAAGAAAATGGGTGACTGTGACACTAGAGGATCTTATGAAAATTGCTGACGAAACCAGGAAAACAACTCACAAAGAACACATGGTGTTATAAAGTCACCTGCCAGGGTGTTTGGTACAGATATACAGATGCTGTTTTATGCAGAACCGGAGTACAGGATGGAGGTAATTATTGTAGTTTTCAGTTAAAAGGATAAGAGCTGAATAATATTAAGAGCTACCATTTAATGAGTGCCTAACCTGTACTAAATTCTTCCCACATATTCTTTCATCTAATCCCACTGTCATCCCCATGTATCACATAAAATTTACTAAATTTTACTAAGAAGTAAAATCACATTCTTCAGATTACCTGGATAGCTAGTAAGGGAGAGTGGGAATTTAAGCCACGTCTGTCTGACCATGCCGTTATACCTTCTGCACCCTAAGAGGGATGACAAGAGGCAAATACCTAGTGTGTATGTGTGTATGTGGAAGTGGATTACACACAGAAGAAGGAAAGGATTGGTAGCATTCCATTTATAGGGACACTAAGAAAAGAAATTAAACATTTTCAAAGTTTAAGTTTGGGCAATAGAGTGGGGTAGGGGCAATGGAAGTGCTCCTAATAAACTGATTTGGGTTCAGAGGGTCTCCTCTGATGAATCCAAACAGAAAATAGACAAGCAGTCATGTTCAAAGACTAAACAGCCATGTAAGTCTGTAAGAAAGTTACATGTTAATGTCCAGAATGAAGGGAGCCATGTAAAACATATGAAGTCATCAAAAAGGACTTGTCCGCTTATGTGGAGGACGAAAAGCAAGTAACAGATGCCTTTGCTGCATGCTGCTTGGTCTCTGTTCGCTGGGTTCTGCTAATCTGGCATGATGTTTTAAAATCTTGTCTGCAAATCTTCTGACACTGCTCTCATTGAGAGGTGGAATCTATGTCTCCTCTCTCTGGATCTGGGCCAACCCTAGTGAGCAGTTGTCCAACTGAGTATGGCAGAAGTGATACCCTGTGACTTAAAGGTGATGCAGCTGCTACCTGGTTGGATACACAGCAGTGAATAGCCGGAATACCTGGTGAGGATGTCAGACCCAAGCGTATCACCCTAAGGAAAGAACCCATTGGCTGAAGAGAAGCATTTCCCCTTGGGAGACCAAAAGGTTAGGAGCAAAGGGAAAAGTCAAAGTATGAGAACTATCAGGTCTAAGAAGGCAAGTAGAAGTGAAAAGTACAAATAAGTCACAGAGTCAGGCTGAAAACAGGTCAGACTGTAGAGTGCAAGCACTCAGGGTGAAGTTATGAACAATACAAATGTGTGTGGTTCAGGACTGAGGTGGTGAGTCACAGATGGCTGAGAAAGGTGCCTGTGATTTAAGGAGCCTGGTAGACCCAGACATTTACAGTGTTAAAAGAGAAAAGGAAGAAAGCAGAACTGTTTATCTGCTTAATTCCTACATTTTCTCCAGCTGACTGTCAGGGAAGGAATGTGTAAGAATCTGTAGGTGCTGGCTGTTCAAAATGCATAGACATTTCATGACATTCATGATGAGGTGCATTTCTTAGACACTGAAAGAACTTTGGGATAAAACAGAGGAATTCCTGTCAATAATTTTTGAAGAACCCTGAGAATTAGGGAAGATTGAAAATGCACAATGTCTTCTTCTCAAAACAGAGGTGAATCCTGTGAACTCCGGAGATGGGCTTGACATCTGAGACCAATTATTAAGGAGATGATTTGTAAGCCTTTGGCAAAGAAAACAGCATAAATTAGTGAGGATGAAGTGCTTAGTTTGAATTTCTACATGAACTTACCAACCTCTAACGATAGCACTCTGAATGTGAGTTGGGTGTACAGCAGGCAGAGTTCTTTCTGATGAATGGATTTATGTCAACTAAAAGGCAGGGATCTCTCTAGAGCCCACCACAGGCCTCTGGGCTTGGCGCTGTACTACACAAATTGTTTACTAAGGACTTGGAATAAGATTATGATAGCATGATGGCATGCAGATACAGGCTGTAGGTAACACAAAGCTGAAAGGCATTATGTTAAATGGTGGAATTTGTACCCCAGAGATCTTTATAGGTAGTAACTGTGAACATGGTTTAAGAAGAAAAAAATTAACCCTTTTGAATTATAAACCCTTTCGTTTAGGCATCCACCCCTCACCCTCAATGGACAAGGTGGAAACATCCAAAACAGCCCCAATTCTACTCATAACTATAAAAGAAAAAGATAAAGAAAATGTGGTTTGTGCACATGGAAAGGATTTAAGAGTTGCTTAAATTTAACAACCCAATACAACTTAATAGTAGGATGTAGCTGCCAAAAAATGCTACTGTGACAGCACATTGTGTTAAAAGAAGTATCCAAAACAAGGGATGTGAGGATGCAACTCTGGTGTTTGTCCTGGAAGTAACCCTATGGCAGGTAAATTGACAGACTGAAGTATGTCCAGAAGAAAGCAACAGTTATAGAAGGGGGCAGAGAAACTGTGCTATGGAAAATGAGTAAAGAAACAGTATATTTAGCCAGGACAAGAATCTGTGGGGAGCATGGAATGGGAGGAGAACTGAACAAGTTAAAAGCTGTCACGTGGAATGGAATCAAGAGGTGGGAGCCATAAAGAAGCCGAGTCCAGTTGTACCCCAGGAGGAACTCTCTCAAACCTGGAGCTGTGCGTGCAAAGATGAAGAGGCGAGAAAGTCCCAGTCCTGGAGCCATTCAATAGAAATAAGGCCATTTGTCAAGATGTATATCAAAGTCATTAATTATAATACCCACAAAACTAGGATCTTTTATGACTTTATCAGATATATTCCTGACAACAGGAATTATTGGGTTGGCCAAAAAGTTCCTTCGAGTTTTCCGTACCGTCTTATGGAAAAACCCGAACGAACTTTTGGGCCAAGCCAGTGCTTTAATGTTGAGGAAATGGAGGCTCAGAGAAGTCAAGCAACTGGCCAAAGAATACCCAGCTGGTGATAGAGAGCAGAGACCAGCACGTGGATATGCCTCCTTCTAAAGAGTGCTCACGCTTTTCTGCTAGTGCAGGCTTCCTCAAAGAAAACTGAGCTCTAGCAGAGGATCAATCTTTAAAATCACAGAGGAGCTATGAGATCTACTGGAGCTAAGGTGTCCAATAAACCCTCTGAGAATATTAAGCATCACCAGGACTCTCCAGGCCATCACTGAGCAACATACTATTTCTCAGTTTGGAATGTCTTTTCTACTGATGGTTCTGTCATACTAAAATTAATTTTATGAATCTAAGATCTGTTTCTGAAAAGTCTTAAGTTCTTTTAATTTTCTGTCATCATTATTAAAGCATTAATTCCTAGCCTTAAGAAAAAATCAGTGCTTCTCAAATCCCAAAGGAACTAAATTTAATTTTATTTTTAATTTTATTTTTTTATTTTTTATTTTTTTGCAGTACGCGGGCCTCTCACTGCTGTGGCCTCTCCCATTGAGGAGCACAGGCTCCGGACGCGCAGGCTCAATGGCCATGGCTCACGGGCCCAGCTGCTCCACGGCATGTGGGATCTTCCCGGACCGGGGCACGAACCCATGTCCCCTGCATCGGCAGGCGGACCCTCAACCACTGTGCCACCAGGGAAGCCCTAATTTTTTAAATTAAAACAATTTATCAAAGTATAGTTGATTTATCACATTGTGTTAGTTTCAGGTGTACAGAAAGTGATTCAGTTATATATATATATATTTTTTCAGATTATTTTCAATTATAGGTTATTACAAGGTAGTAAATATAGTTCCCTGTTCTATACAGTAAATCCTTGTTGCTTATCTATTTTATGTATAGTACTTTGTATCTGTTAATCCCATACTCCTAATTTATCCCTCTCCTCCCTTTCCCCTTTGAATTTAAAATCGTTTCAAGTAATTTATTTCTATGGAAAATTATTTTGATAGTTCCTGTTTTGGGGAAATCTAAATCCCAAAAGAAATCTAAATTCAAGCCTTCAATTTCTATAGGTGTGTTTTATGTCTATCACATCACCTACCTTATACATATATCTTTTGGGAAATTTTAAACTATTTAATCATTTGTGTCCTCCATCTGTTATCAGTGAAAATCCTCTGCTTTTATATATATATAACTGGCAAGTCAGAGGAAATTCTCTGCTACAGTTTTCAGCCCCTTATAAAAGCAATATACACTTTTAGACAACTGTGAGTCTAGCTTAAGTTCAATAAGAGCTTAGAATACACATATTGCCTTCGGGAGAGTGAAAGCTGTATAAGCCCCTCATGTGTGATTCAGTTTGAATGAAGGAGTGTTGCAGAGCTGAAACGACAGTGTGGTGAATTAGCGGGAGAGAAATCCCTTAGAAAGCACCTTGTTATGTTTTTTGACCTCAAATTGTATGGGCCCTTGTAATAATTAATAGCTAGTGTCGCCTCTTTTTTCTTGGTCTCTATCATTGCCTCTCTGACAAATAGTTTATAGTCTATAATCTTTCCAGTTGTCTTCTCACCCTGATGTTTTATACCTCAGTGACTTTGTCTCAGAGTTGTATTTTGCATTTGCTTGCTCATCCATGGTGACCTTGTTTGGGCTTTGTTTAGTTTATTTGTTGCCTGATGATACATACCAAGCCTTACAGGGACCATTTGACTTTATATACATTGACTAAAGTCAATTTATTGACTTTAGTCATCACTGCTTCCTAGCAGACCCGAAAAACGCCCTGAAAGGGTTACACCAAGGCCAGTACTAAATGGTGAATACCCTTCTCATTGCCCTCTTCTTTCAGAATATTGGAGGTTCAACCTGTACTGTTTCCCATCGTGCCCCCCTCTTTGACCACATTTTTTTTTTTTTTCTGTAGCCAGCATTGATCATCACATCACTAATCATCGCGGATTGAAGCAGTGCAAGCATGAGAATTCAGGTTAGTTTGCCGGCTTGTGACTAGATTGATTTATAAGCACCTCTGTCATTCCTCTTTTCTTCCAGTTTGTTTGAATGTGGTATAGAGCTAGCCACCAATTTAAAAAAAATTACAATTAAGCTAAGGTCAGTAATTGCAGTAGACATTTAATGAGTTTACATGCAAGAAGATAAGCATCCCTATTATGAAATCACCTCACATTTGTAACTATTATTGAATAGTGGGTGATCTCAGTGTACAGAGTTATGAAATGATAAATAACTTATATTGAGTATTCTGGGCATATTATTAAGAAAATGTATAAAAGCTTTACCTACAAATATACCAAGAATTATCTATTACTGTCTCAGAGTCTGTTAAGCTAATACAGTAGAAAAAATGCCTTTTACATGATCTAAAAGATGTAAAGCATGGTCCTGAGATCAAGATGAATTCTATTTAAAAAAAAAAAGAGCACAGGATTAGGAATCAAAGATCTGATTGCTCTTCTGACCCAACTAATAATAAACCCTGGGCAAATCCTTTCCCTCTGTGAGCCTCCTGGTCTCCTCCCAGCGCTGACAAAGGATGTAAGAAGATCCTGAAACAGTGTCACAAAGAGAACAGACCTTAGGCTGGGGTGTGGGGAGGAGGGGAGGGGAGGGAAGGAGTGGGAGTGTGGGATGAGCAGGTGCACACTAGTATATAGAGGATGGATACACAACAAGGTCCTCCAGTAGAGCACAGGGAACTCTATGCAATATCCTGGGATAAAACATAATGGAAAAGAATATGAAAAAGAATAGATATATGTATATAACTGAGTCACTTTGCTGTCCAGAAGAAACTAACACAGTACTGTCAATCAACTGTACTTCAATAAAATTTTAAAAAAAGAAGAGCCTGCACTCAGAGTAGAGTAAAAGCCCGCTTTCCCTGGCAGAGCCTCCTGCGTTCCCGCGGCCGGCTGCCCCAGGCTCTTGTGGCCCCAGCAAGAAGGCTGTGTGTCCACCAAGAGTTCATTGTGATTGTTATCAGTTGTTGTTGAAATAACATAAAGTAATACAAAATTTGTAATTTGATGAAATGAAAATATGAAAAGGGTGGTTTTTGTTTCCTATGACAAATAAGTTGAAAGCTCTGGATACTTGGTTAAGGTGAGTGTTACTAAAGAAACTTCTAGATGCATTAGATGTGGGCTTGGTATTTGGAAAAGACTGGAAGAACATTTAGAAGGGTTCAGTTCACAGGCATTTTGGACCCTATCGTTCTAAGACCACTGTAAACAAAACTAAAGACAGGAAGTTTTTGTATTTACTGGGGTGGAGTGAATTTGGAATGCAAATTTGCCTGAACACCAGCTTCTGGCTACATTTCCACAGGTACTTATTTCGTACCTTTGAATTTCCCACTGCTCCGCTCATTTCTGCCTGTGGGTGGGGTGTGGGATTACTTCACATGGTCAAAGGTGCTGTTCTTTGGGGTCCTGCCTTTTCAATTTGAGGTCTCTGATGCCAAAAGTTCGCAGCCAAGATGTTACATTGCCTTTTGTCTGAAAAGTCTGCCAAAACAGAATTTCAGTTTTTCCCAATCAGCAAATAATTTCAGGGCAAGAGTGGCTTCCTTGCTCTGCTTACTTTCCTGGGGTCCCATTTCCCCTTAGATTTTAGCCTGCTAATCCCTCTTTTTCTTTTCGGATGTTTGACGCTTTCAAGGTCCTACTTAAAATACATTCCAACAAACACTGTTTCCAGCGGGAGCCTTTTTCTTTATAACCTGGCCCACGTTAATGTGCTATATAGACTTTCTACAGGTCACCTACTCATGATTCTTGCTGAGAAACCAAACTGCCGTCTGAAATTGGCATGTCCCTCTGGAAGAGGCTGGTGCCAAATCTGAAAGCTTAGAATGCCATAACTCAAACTTTTTCCTAAAGCAAAACTAAAACCACTGGGCTCCTCTGCATTACATAATTCTGTCTCCAACATGCTAAAAGAACCGATAAATTTTAGATGGACAAATTGGTGGATAATGATTTGGTCTCTATTTCTTGATTCTTTTTCTTACCTTGTCAGTAATTTTGAGGCACTTAAATTTACATAAATCATCTAATCAGTGCTTCCCAGTAAAACTTCATGTGATGATAGAAGTGTCCTATAATCTGCTCTGTCCATCACGTGGGTTATTGCACTCTTGAGATGTGGCTAGTGTAACTGAGGACCTGAATTTTTATTTTATTTTGATTAATTTAAATAGATGCATGTGTCTAGTGCCTGCTGTATTAGACAGTACAGATTCTAAGACAAATTTCTTTCTGCTCCTTCAGGATAAACACTTGTTATATAAGAAGGCTATATAAAAAGTTTTCTGATCACAGTCTTCTCTCCAGATGCTACGTAGTTCATGAAACCAAAATAGTAGCAACCACTATTGACATAAAACAAATAACAAACACAACAAAATTTTAATTAACCCAACAAGTATTTATTGAACTCGTATTACAATACAAACCAGGCACCACCTTAGGCACTGAAAAGTGTGCCATATGCCCTCAGAGCCTGCTTTCTATGTAGATGATTATGGATTGATTGATGACAGAGGATTTTATAAACAGCTTTCACTGTAAAATGCAACTTCATTACTTCAACTTTCCCTAAACATATTAGAGAGGGATGTTTGACAGTATGTAAACATAGCCAACCACATGCTCCAAAGGGGGGAAAAAACAAATCTTTCTTGGAACAAATTGTGTCCTGGAATATTACAGGGTCTCAAAATTCCCATATTAACAATATCTGTTTAATTTTTTCTAATCCAATGCTTACCAAATATGAGCACAGAATCCTATTTTTCTCCACAAATTCCTGTTAATATTAATTCTACGGAATACATTTTGGGAATTGGAGATTTATGCTAAGGAACTTTACAAGGCATAAATAAGCAAAAACTCTGGATAACCTATGATAGCTTTTTTCAAAGTATCATTTACAGATCTTTAGAGGACATGAGTACATTCTCAGTGGTCCATAAATTTACTGGAGAATTTTTAAATGATGTGATTTTAATTACATGATAACCTCCAAATATTAATACAAGCATGTTGTGAATCATGTTGATAAACACGTTCTAGCAGAGCATTGCTACATGATTTCTCTTAAGATTGGATTCTGTCTTACATTGATTAAAAAACAACAGAGATGGATTTAAATTATCATTTGTTCTAAATGAAGGCCAAATAATGGTAGGGTTAACTGTACAAATAAAGGTTTAATAAAGAGAAGTAGTGAAAGAATTGGGCCATCACGTGATAAACAGTAATAAGAGCAGATGTTTTATCTCAAAATCATTCTGTAGCAACTATTTCAGTCTTTACTGAAATGCTTCTGTTTCAAAAAACACCTTTCACGTTACTATAATTTGAAGCTTACTTATTTTATGCTTTTGTTCATATTTATTTTGCAAATGTCTTGGTTTATAGAAGTAGGAGTTAAGCCTAAGGATTTTCTACCTAGTTTTATGTTTAGAACATTATAATTTTTGTAGGTTTAAGTAATATTATCAAAATGATTGAAGTCAAAACTAGGGTTACATACAAATTATGTATGTGTGAAAACACTGTTGTAGGATATTTCTGTTACAGTTCTGAATGCATCATATAGCATTCTTAAATATTTAGCCAATATTTAAAATTGGTTTGCATTCCATGGTTATGCATCATCTGTTAAATTTGCTGTGTGCCCAGGGAAGGTCTGGAAAGTATTAAAATCTCATCATAGATAATCAAGAGTTGACTGTGTTTAATATCACTGCAGATAAAAATAGCTTTATTGAACTATTCAAATACAGCAATGTCAGGTTTTGTGGATTTTTTTCCTCTTGATCTCTATTGTCTTTAAAAAAAAATTCCATACACAGCATACGCACTATGCAAGGCATGCCTTCAACTACCACCTGGAGGTCAAGGATTCCAATCTCTATTTCTATCCGTTTGCTCACTTGAATTCCAGATGCACATTTCCAGTACTCTATTCGACATTTTTACCTAAATGTTCAAGAAGTATTTCAAACTCATTCAACCCCAGATTCAATTCCTGTGTTCTTGTTCTAGATCAGTGGTGTTCACTTTCACTCTGTCCATCAAACTCAAAACTCTCAAGTCATCTTCCACTTCTTTCTTTTCCCCACCCTCATGTCAGTGGTCAGCAAGTCCTGCCAATTCTCTTTGAACCCTCACCATTGCCTTAGTTCAGGCTTGTACCATCTCTCAGATGATGATTGCAATAGCTGCCTACGTAGATCCCCTGATGCACCAGTTACCTTCAGTGCCAATCTAGCTTAAAATAGGAAGAACATATCTGATTTCAATGACAGTCCTCAGTTGACTTGCTTCTGCCTACATGAGCTGGCCTAGCTTCATTTACTGAGACCTCTGCCTTAAAAGGCTGTGAATTCAATGAAGGCAAGGGCTCTGTCTTGTTCATTTTTATTTCTCAGTGTTTTACAAAGTTTTTAGCATGCAACTGGTGCTACATGTCATTGAATGTTGACAGGGCACTAGTGAGTGGCTAAAAGCACAGCTTGTAGAATCAGACAGATTTAGGTTTAATTTCTCTCCTCTGCCACTTAGTTGCCAAGTGACCCTGGGCAAATTAACTTTAAGACAGTGATTCTCAACTCTGGCTTCATATTAGGATTACACAAGGGATTTATTGAAAGGGCCCAGGCCCCCTCTTCAGTCCAATCAAATCAGAATATATGGAGGGTGATGCTCAGGCACTAGAGATTGTAATAGATCCACAGGTGATCTTAATATGCAGCCAGGGTGAGAATCGCTGCTCTTAGCCTTAAATTCTCATCTACTATCTAGTAACTGTTTTGAAGGGGTTTTGAGTATGTGAAATGAAATGGAATTTAGCATAGTGCCTGGCACATAGTAAGTCATGACATTAACACACAACCTCAATATGTCACCTTCTTCTCAATGGCTACCCACTAGCTGCTTTGCCTTCCTTTCACTTCCTGGAATGTACCAAGATTTTGCAGCTCTAGTGCTTTCACACTTGCTGTTCACCCTGCTCTTAGAAGATCTCTATCTTCAAGTCACACGTGAAGTCATACCCAGTCCCCTTTCACAGTATGGAGATGTTCATCATCTTTGTAGCACTTGTCTCAATTTGAAATTATACACTAATTTAACTATTTACTGTGTGTTTCCCCAACTGTACTGCAAACTTCACAAGGCAGAAAAGGCTTTTTCCTCCTGAGGTCCAGTGCCAAGTGCCTGGGATGTGCATGACGTTCAGGTGATAGCTGTTGAGGGATGAATGGATTAACAAATGATCCATCCTGTAATCTCAAAAAGGCAAAAATCCTTGACTTTTTGTGTCCCACAACTATATGTATTCCTACATCAAAACACCACCAAAACTAGTACTAGAGTCTCTAGTGTTTTGTGTCCGACAACTATATGTATTCCTACATCAAAACACCACCAAAACTAGTACTAGAGTCTCTAGTGTTTTGGGTTCTAGGTACTGACTAGGAAAACTGCAGATGCTTTTAATTTGGGAAAGGCTTCCAAGTCCAAGGTTCTTAGAGGCTTAGTCATCAACCCTTGGGCAATCATTAATGTTAGTCTAACAATATCTCACTTCAACAAGGCAAATAAACTTTTGTGGGTGTTTGTGTTAGCTAAGTAAAAAGGTTTTTGTTTTCTAGTTTACCTTTTGTCCCACTCAGTTGGGAAACCAAACAACATGTAAGGTTAATGGAAAAAACTTTTCTGAAGTCACAGAATTAGCAAATCATTGATACTTTTGCCTATGAAGAGGACCTTAGAAATAATCTAGACCAATCTTTCATTTTACAAATGGGAACAAAAAAGCCTAGAGAAATCAATTTATTGGACATGATTATGCACTTGCTGTCACAGCGCCAGGTTTCAATCCTTCACCAGTGTTCTCTCAGCCATATTACACCAGCTTCAAAGTAACCCAAAGTTATTCTGATTTCTCAGCGTTCTTCATCAATTTATACTCTGGCATCAAGTAATTTGTGATTTTCATGTTTCCATGATAATAACAAATATCTAGTCCAAATTCATGAGTGTGACATTCAGATCTCATGTCTCAATACATCTGTCTACACTCCAGGCTCCACCATCTATTTCATGTTTTTCCATCTCTGAGCTCCCAGAGAATGCACAGCTTCATCAAATCTGCCTCCTTATCATGCATGAAAACTGTTCCCAAACCTAATCAGAAGACGGTGGCTTTCTGTATTTCTCCTGAGGACTTTGTATTCTGCCTCATACTGAAGTAGGAATGACTGTGTTGGATGGAAGAACCTTAGGAACTGGGGGCCACACAGTTCTTGCTTTTTAGTTCTTGTCCCTCCTTGCAATCAGTAAATACTTAAACTAAAACAAAGGTCTCTGCAGGCTAAAATCTTCCATAAGGATTTCATTGAAGGCAATTTTGAAGTGTTTGAAAAAGCTGGGTTAGAGGAGGCAAGACCTGGATGAACAGGACTCATGTTGCTTTAAAGAAAGCAATGATGTCAGGACATTTTGAAGTTATTGTCTCTTTTCTGGGTTCTTTTCTGGGTGCTCTTCTCCTTTCTTTTTAAAATTCCTCCTCCATTCAGTATAATCCACCCACATCCCTTTTTTTACTGGTAGTGTGAAAAATCTACAGGAGACAAATTTAAGACCTTTAGGAAACATTAGAGAAAACAAGAAAGGCCATACAAATACTTGCTTAGATGCATTTTGTTGCAAATTTAATTTCTCCTTCAATTTTCATTAATAAATGTACCAGTAAAAACGACGACTGCCCGGTCAGCAAACAACAGGGGATCTACCAGCCTTTCACCACTCGACAGTCCACGCCTACAGCCGGCCGCTACCCTCGCGGAGACCGGAAGTCCTTTTGCCCCGGCTCACGGGCCCACTACTTGGCGCCGGTAGGAACCGGAAGTTCTTCTGCCCCGATCGTCCGAGCGTATCCGCGTCGGCCGCACAGGCGCAGTGGAGCTCGGGCGGAGTTGTGGGAGGGGAGGAGGAAGCGGCGGAGGGGCGTGGGGGCCGGTCCCAGAAGATGGCGGAGGCGGGGGTGAGTTGGGATTCCCCGGGGAAGCGCGGTGGACTTGGTGCTGAGGGAAGGGGCCTGAGGAAGGTGGTGGCCCTCGGGAAGAGGAGCCGCTTGCGTTTTTGCAGCCTGGGAACACTGCTGGCAAGTACGAGGAGCCAGGACCACAGATGGGGCCTGAAAGGCGAGGGGCTCCGCTTAACCTGGAGAAGGGTCGGCGAGATCCGGAAGGGGACACCTGGGTCGGGGAGAGGGACTAGGAGAGGCCGAGGCTCCCCGGACAGTGGAAGAGTGTCCGAGCGGAAAGAAGGCTGGAGGACGGCGGGAAGGGCGACCCCGGAGATCTGATGGGGTGGAGGTCGGCGGGCTGTCTAGCATAGAGCTGTCAGGACTTGGCAGACTCGTAGCCAGGGAGACCAGACTCAGGCTTGGGAGGGGGAAGGATCCGAAAAGGTAGGTATTGTAGAATGCTTAGAACCCGCCAAAAGGTATGTTGATATTGGGTTGAGGAGTGGGACTTCTCATTTTGGATTGGAATTGGAAATCTCTGGAGTAGGTGTATGGTAAAGACAAAGATAACTCTTTTCAGGACCTAGAAGTCGGTTGGTGATAGTTTCTGGGATTTTAGGGTTGGTCAGTGGGGATTGGCAATCTGGTAGAGGAAAGCAGTGTGGATAAAACTTAAGTGATAGTGACCCTTGTCCAGTTAACATTGGCAAAAAGTGAAGTATGGCGTTAGCTAGATAGTCTAGGGAAATATACCAGGGAGAGCTGACTATTTTGTAGGATTATTGAGAAAATGCTTCAAGAAGGAATGAATAGTCTTGACAGCTGGGGCACTGAGACTGGCCGGGATCACTATTGCAATGGAGCTGAGGATTGTGGGGGCTGGGGGAGGGAGACGAGCTCCTGTCTTGGGTGCAGGAGGAATGAAGGCAGTCTGGCAGAGGCTAGGTTGTATCTTCCAACTTTGGGGTTTGGCCCTGATAGGGAACCACTGAGTGAAAAATGAATGAAGGGATGCCCCCACTAATAGGGGCCCCCCAGAGAACAGCCCCGTACTCTTCCTGTTTCCTCCTTTTATTCTTTCTCTGGACATTACGTTGAGTAGTGTGTTTTGTTATAGTTCTCAGTACATACCTGATATAAAGTGAGGAAGCTGTGAATCATGTACATTTATTTGGGAAAGAGGTTGATTCTTTTTAAACTGACAACTGTTGCTTTTATGTGTGGTGGACTGAAAAGGAAAGGATAAAATACAATTTAGAAATTTAATGACAGAGCTTGTTTTCATTGTTATCAGAAAATTATTCTCAAACGATGGAGTAACCTTTTTAGGAATTGAGATTTGTCATTTAAAAGCAATAATGGGATGCAGATGTTGCTTGCTTAATGGTTTCTGTGTTTGGGTTTAAATGTTGACAGGAAAGATGAGTTGCAGGGTCTTCAAGGCAAACATGTTTTTCTTCCTAGAAGTTTTTAGCGTCCATAGCCTATGATTCACATTTGTGTGCTTTTATTTAAGGAGAGTTTAATTGACTTAAGTGTGTTTTTCCTAACTGTAATGCTTATTCTATTTTGAGAATGCCATTCTAATTACAAGAGCATAGGATAAAAAAGATGTGAGGTTGTAATTTAATTTTATTATTTAGTAGCCTTTCTGACCTAAGCACCTGAAGAGACAGGTAATCTGAAGGAGTAAACATAATTCTGTGACTGCTCTTCCTTTGAAGAGAAATGATCTTGTTTGGTTTTGGGGGTGTTGCAATTGTTAAAATACAATTGGTACTTAATCAGTTCTTAAGGAGATTTTGTTTGTATGCTTGTTTTCAAATGCCTGTTGCCTGGAAGTTGTTTCAGTGGCAAATGTAAACTTTGATTTTCATCCACAAAGCTGAGAATCACTTATTTTATTTACCTAAAGGTAATAATAATCCATTGACAGGAAGCCATAGACTGGGAAAAATGTTTTTCCAGTTTTGATGATTTGTTATTATCTATCCAAACTATTTGAACTATTTTTCTTTTTGTTCAGTAACGTACTTTATAGAAATTGTAGGTCAGGGCTCAAGGTAGAATTTTTCATGTTCTATGGAAGTTTCTTCTTTGTCAGTTTTTGAAAAAAAAAAAGTATTATTTTGGTATTAACAGTAGTTTATCAACATGGCTTTGAAAACGGCTTATTTTGTGGCATTTAAATTGTTTCCGTATGGTGTTTGTAGAAAAGGCAGTTGTGAAATGGGAAATACTCTGGACATGGAGTCAGAGTGCTTGGGGCTCGTCCTGGTACTACCTGGCAACAGTTTTATAATCTCAGAAAGTTACTTAACCTATTTTATTTTGTAAAATCAAAAGATTAAGGATTAAAAACACCTGCCTACTTACTAGGATTATTGTTGAGGATCTATTGAGATATTGTCTTTTAAATGGTATCTTTATACCAGAGACTTCTTCCCTGATAAGAAAATTATTTCTTGGGTAATCTAACTTTTTCAAATATGGGTTTTAAAAAATTTTTTGAGAATTGAATTTATTGCTGATGTAACAGTAACATTTAAAGGTATAGATATGCTCTAGGAAGATATTATCAATACATAATCAGAAAACCAAACTTGAAAACAAACAAATTAGGGATACTTATTCCAAGAGCTTTCACTTTAAAATAACCTATTCCCCTAATGTGTGACTATTATAAACAACATGCTTTATTTAGGAACTTATTTGTTGCATAGTAGGCGATGAATGGTCTTGTGGAATTTTTTACCCCTTTGATGAGTCAGTCTGGCCATTTCTAGGAGTTCACTTTACATGTTTCTCGTAGCAAGACCCAGTAGTATACATTCTTGATCTTGTCACTTCACTTAACCACTTTGGGTCTCATTTGCTTTGCCAGGAAACAGATCACTGGTTCTTAACTTCTTTTGGATCATGAACTTTTTAAGTACTTGATATAAAAATGTCCAACTCCCTAACCAGAAAAATGCACATTTCCACAACTTTTTTGGTTTTGTTTTACATCAGACTCACATAGCCCCTGGAAGAGATGAACTCCCAATTCCCTTCCATTTCTTACATTCTAGGATACTGTGATTCTAAAGCATTTTAACTTTTATTTTTGTCTCCAGTAATTATATAGTATTGTATTATTATGTAGTCACAAAATTAGCTTTTTGGACTTAAAAAATAGCTTAAAAATCTTATTCAAGTAAACATGAAACAAGTGTTGTGTTATTTTTAAAGACAACTTTTGGGGTGAAGTAGGAAACTATAAACAAGCACTTTCAGAAAGGTTGAGTAAACAGCTGTGGCAGAATTACATAAATAAACATTGTAGAAAGTCTCTAGCAGCCTGGAAATAGAATGCGGAAAGAGTCTAGCAATCGGTGTCTCTCAGTGGGAGAACGTTGCCTCTCTGTGGGAATTTGGAAACACGTAAGGCTATGTTTGGTTATCTCAGAGCAGGGAGGGGGCGTGCACTGGCATTTAGTGGGCACGAGCCAGGGCTGCTAAATGTTTTTCAATGCTTAGGGCAGTACCAAACAACAAGAAATCGCCCTGCCCAAAATGCCAGTGCCCTTTGACAAACACTGGTGAGTGATGTGAGATGGGACCTACCACACCAGAATAGCTTTTTAAAACTGAAGCTGTTTTGTTCTTTTAAAAATATTATTCAACATAAAATTCCCTTTTGGAAAAATTCACAGACAGAAACAATTTACTAGATATACTAGAGCAATTTGGGTTACTTAAAATGTGTATTTACTGTTTGTCCTCTAGTAGCTGTTTTAATAGCAGAAAGCGGGGGGTATTGCTGTGTCTGCTGAAGTTTGGGAAATGAGGAGTCAACTCTTGGTCTAATACTGTATGTAAGTTGGCCATATGATTTTTTTCTTTAATACATATTTTTACTCCTGGATCTAGTACTTTTAAAGAAAATTTCAAGGTGTTTGTACATTTATTCTTATGGTCTTTCTGCTTGGACATTAATTTACATTAGTACCTTGAGAATATTTACAGTTAAGATTGTTTTCCAGTGTCTGTCCATCTTTTCAGTAACCAAATCCCCTTCTACAGGGGATGCCAAAAAAGAAGTCTAAGGAGTTGGGCTGGAATGGGACTCAAGTTTTAGAGGAAAGAGGATGGGTTTTGGCATCAGTCAGATGTAAGGTACAATTCCAGTTCTAATACATGTCATGTGACCATAGGCAAGTTGTTAAGTCTCTTTGACTTTATATCTTCATTTGTAAAATGTGGATGATAATACCTACCTTTAGCATTATTTTGAAGATTAGAGTTACTATATGCCTGGCATGGAGTAGGCCCTCCATAAATGGGTGCTGTGTCATGATGATAATGATGATGATGAATTCTGTAGATACTGAACACTGTAGAACACGTGACATGCTGACATGCTGGATACCACAGCAAGGAATAGTCTGCAAGACCAGGTCAAGGGGAGATGTTTTCTATGTTTTCTAGGATTTTCAGTAGGTGTTTAGAATATATTTTCCTATGAATCAGCTATAATATGTACTGTTTTCTCAAGGCTGCTAAGCTATAGAGCTCAGTGACGTTGTACAGTAAGTAGGTTTGTGAGATGGAGGATAAAATTCCCCCCTTGGGTGTTGGGCACAGAGCTTTGAGTGTGGTAGAGGCACAGTAAAAAAGTCTATTGTTTCTGTTTATTATGTGGAACTGATAGGCTGTGAAAGTTACTAGTGCTTACAGATGTTCTCATTTTCATACTGATTATTTCTAAACTCAACACCCCCACCCCTCCCTCCAGTTTACACATGGGTTTTGTTCCCAAAATTCATTTATAAGGTAGTTTGAAACTTGGAAGCTTAGAGGACATATATTTTAAAGATGATTAAGTGCTAGGTTAGGTTCACCTTCCAAAAGGCCTGCTTAGGAGAGACCTTCAAGATGGCAGAGGAGTAAGACATGGAGATCACCTTCCTCCCCACAGATACATCAGAAATACATCTACATGTGGAACAACTCCTACAGAACACCTACTGAATGCTGGCAGAAGACCTCAGACTTCCCAAAAGGCAAGAAACTCCCCATGGACCTGGGTAGGGCAAAAGAAAAAAGAAAATATAGAGACAAAAGAATAGGGACAGGACCTGCACCTCTGGGAGGGAATTGTGAAGGAGGAAATGTTTCCACACACTAGGAAGCCCTTTCACTGGCAGAGACGGGCGGTCGGCGAGGGGGGAGAGCTTTGGAGCCACCGAGGAGAGCGCAGCAACAGGGGTGCGGAGGGCAAAGTGGAGAGATTCCCGCACAGAGGATTGGTGCGACCAGCACTCACCAACCAGCCTGAGAGGCTTGTCTGCTCACCCGCCGGGGAGGGCGGGGGCTGGGAGCTGAGGCTCGGGTTTCGGAGGTCAGATCCCAGGGAGAGAACTGGGGTTGGCTGCGTGAACACAGCCTGAAGTGGGCTAGTGTGCACAGCTAGCCAGGAGGGAGTCCGGGAAAAGGTCTGGAACTGCCTAAGAGGCAAGAGACCGTTGTTTCAGGGTGCGCGAGGAGAGGGGATTCAGAGCACTGCCTAAATGAGCTCCAGAGATGGTCGCGAGCCGTGGCTGTCAGCACAGACCCCAGAGACAGGCATGAAATGCTAAGGCTGCTGCTGCAGCCACCAAGAAGCCTGTGTGCAAGCACAGGTCACTATCCACTCCTTCTCTCCCAGGAGCCTGTGCAGCCCGCCACTGCCAGGGTCCCGTGATCCAGGAACAGCTTCCCTGGGAGAACACACAGCACACCCCAGGCTGTTGCAATGTCATGCTGGCCTCTACCGCTGCAGGCTCGTCCCACATTCCATACGCCTCTCTGCCCCACCGGCCTGAGTGAGCCAGAGCCCCCTAATCAGCTGCTATTTTAACCCCGTCCTTTCTGAGCAAAGAACAGACCCCCCTCAGCAGACCTACATGCAGAGGAGGAGCCAAGTCCAAAGCTGAACCCCAGGAGCTGTGCGAACAAAGAAGAGAAAGGGAAATTTCTCCATGCAACCTCAGGAGCAGTGGATTTAATCTCCACAATCAACTTGATGTACCCTGCATCTGTGGAGTACCTGAATAGACAACGAATCATCCCAAAATTGAGTTGGTGGATTTTGGGATCAGCTGTAGGCTTGGGGTTTGTTTTCTGCATCTAATTTGTTTCTGTTTTTATGTTTATCTTGTTTAGTATTTAGAGTTTATGGTCATTGGTAGATTTGTTTATTGATTTGGTTGCTCTCTTCCATTTTTTTTTTTTTTACATATATATATATATATATATATATATTTTTATCCTGTTTCTCTTTTTGTGAGTGTGTATGCTTCTTTGTGTGATTTTGTCTGTATAGCTTTGCTTTTACCATTTGTCCTAGGGTTCTGTCTGTCTGCTTTTTTTTTTTTTTTTTGGATAGTTTTGAGCGCTTGTTATCATTAGTGGATTTTTTTGGTTTGGTTGCTCTCTTCCTTTCTTTTTTTTCCTTCCTTTTTAATTTTTTTTATTTTTAATAATTTAAAAAATAATTTTATATTTATAACTTTATTTTATTTTAGTATTATTTGTTCTTTTTATTTTTCTCCCTTTGCTTCTGAGCCATGTGGCTGACAGGGTCTTGGTGCTCCGGCCAGGTGTGAGGCCTTTGCCTCTGAGGTGGGAGAGCCGAGTTCAGGACATTGGTCTATCAGAGACCTCCCGGCTCTACGTAATATCAAACAGAGAAAGCTCTCCCAGAGATCTCCAACTCAATCCTAAGACCCAGCTCCACTCAACGACCAACAAGCTATAGTGCTGGACACCCTATGCCAAGCAACTAACAAGACAGGAACACAGCCCCACCCATTAGCAGAGAGGCTGCCTAAAATCATTGTAAGGTCACAGACACCCCAAAACACACTACTGGATGCGGTCCTGCCCACCAGAAAGACAAGATCCAGATTGCCTCATCCACCAGGCCACAGATACCAGTCCCCTTCACCCACTGAACTAACCTTACCCACTGGGGGCAGACACCAAAAACAACAGGAACTATGAACCTGCAGCCTATGAAAAGGAGACCCCAAACACACTAAGTTAAGCAAAATGAGAAGACAGAGGAATACGCAGCAGATGAAGGAGCAAGGTAAAAACCCACCAAACCAAACAAATGAAGAGGAAACAGGCAGTCTACCTGAAAAAGAATTCAGGGTAATGATAGTAAAGATGATCCAAAATCTTGGAAATAGAATGGAGAAAATAGAAGAAACATTTAACAAGGACCTAGAAGAACTAAAGAACAAACAGACAATGATGAACAACACAATAAATGAAATTAAATATTCTCTAAAAGGAAACAATAGCAGAATAACTGAGGTAGAAGAATAGAGAAGTGACCTGGAAGAAAAAATAGTGCAAATAACTACTGCAGAGCAGAATAAAGAAAAAAGAAAGAAAATAATTGAGGACAGTCTCAGAGACCTCTGGGACACTAAACGCTCCAACATTAGAATTATAGGGGTGCCTCGCGGTTCTGCCCACCAGAAAGACAAGATCCAACCTCATCCACCAGAATACAGGCACCAGTCACCTCCACCAGGAAGCCTACACAACCCACTGAACCAACCTTAGCCACTGGGGGCAGACATCAAAAACAACAGGAACTATGAATCTGAAGGCTATGAAAAGGAGACCCCAAACACAGTAAGTTAAGCAAAATGAGAAGACAGAGAAACACGCAGCAGATGAAGGAGCAAGGTAAAAACCCACCAGACCAAAAAAATGAAGAGGAAATAGGCAGTCTACCTGAAAAAGAATTCAGAGTAATGATAGTAAAGATGATCCAAAATCTTGGAAATAGAATGGAGAAAATACAAGAAACTTTTAACAAGGACCCAGAAGAACTAAAGAGCAAACAAACGCTGATGGACAACACAATAAATGAAATTTAAAATTCTCTAGAAGGAATCAATAGCAGAATAACTGAGGCTGAAGAACGGATAAGTGACCTGGAAGATAAAGTAGTGGAAATAACTACCACAGAGCAGAATAAAGAAAAAAGAATGAAAAGAATGGAGGACAGTCTCAGAGACCTCTGGGACAACATCAAATGCACCAACATTCGAGTTATAGGGGTCCCAGAAGAAGAAGAGAAAAAGAAAGGGACTGAGAAAATATTTGAAGAGATTATAGTTGAAAACTTCCCTAATATGGGAAAGGAAATAGTCAAGTCCAGGAAGCTCAGAGAGGCCCATACAGGATAAATCGAAGGGGAAACACACCAAGACACATATTAATCAAACTATCAACAATTAAATACAAAGAAAAACTATTAAAAGCAGCAAGGGAAAAGCAACAGTTAACATACAAGGGAATCCCCATAAGGTTAACAACTGATCTTTCAGCAGAAACTCTGCAAGGGAGTTTCAGCACAAAAGGGAGTGGCAGCACATATTTAAAGTGATGAAAGGGAAAAACCTACAACCAAGATTAGTCTACCCAGAAAGATCTCATTCAGATTCGACAGAGAAATTAAAATCTTTACAGGCAAGCAAAAGCTAAGAAAATTCAGCACCACCAAACCAGCTTTCCAACAAATGCTAAAGGAACTTCTCCAGGCCGGAAACACGAGGGAAGGAAAAAACCTACAATAACAAACTCAAACAATTAAGAATATGGTAAAGGAAAATACATATCGATAAGCACCTTAAATGTAAATGGATTAAATGCTCCAACCAAAAGACATAGACTAGCTGAATGGATCCAAAAACAAGACCTGTATATATGTTGTCTACAGGAGACCCACTTCAGACCTAGGGACACATACAGACTGAAAGTGAGGGGATGGAAAAAGATGTTCCATGCAAATGGAAATCAAAAGAAAGCTGCAGTAGCAATTCTCATATGAGACAAAATAGACTTTAAAACAAAGACTATTACAAGAGACACAGAAGGACAGTACATAATGATCAAGGCATCAATCCAAGAAGAAGATATAACAATTGTAAATATTTATGCACCCAACATGGGAGCAGCTCAATATGCAAGGCAAATGCTAACAGACATAAAAAGGGGAAATTGACAGTAACACAATCATAGTAGGGGACTTTAACACCCCAATTTCACCAGTGGACAGATCACCCAAAATGAAAATCAATAAGGAAACACAAGCTTTAAATGATATATTAAACAAGATGGACTTAATTGATATTTATAAGACATTCCATCCAAAAACAACAGAATACACTTTATTCTCAAGTGCTCATGGAACATTCTCCAGGTTAGATCATATCTTGGGTCACAAATCAAGCCTTGGTAAATTTAAGAAAATTGAAATCATATCAAGTATCTTTTCTGGCCACAATGCTATGAGACTAGGTATCAATTGCAGGAAAAATTCTGTAAAAAATACCAACACATGGAGGTTAAACAGTACACTACTAAATAACCAAGAGATCACTGAAGAAATCAAAGAGGAAATTAAAAAATACCTAGAAACAAATGACAATGAAAACACGATGAGCTAAAACCTATGGGAAGCAGCAAAAGCAGTTCTAAGAGGGAAGTTTATAGCAATACAATCCTACCTCTAGAAACAAGAAACATCTCAAATAAACAACCTAACCTTACACCTAAAGCAATTAGAGAAAGAAGAACAAAAAACCCCAAAAGTTAGCAGAAGGAAAGAAATCATAAAGACCAGATCAGAAATAAATGAAAAAGAAATGAAGAAACAATAGCAAAGATCAGTAAAATTAAAAACTGGTTCTTTGAGAAGATAAACAAAATTGACAAACTATTAGCCAGACTCATCAAGAAAAAAAGGGAGAAGACTCAAATCAATAGAATTAGAAATGAAAAAGGAGAAGTAACAGCTGACACTGCAGAAATACAAAGGATCATGAGAGATTACTACAAGCAACTGTATGCTAATAAAATGGACAGCCTGGAAGAAATGGACAAATTCTAAGAAAAGCACAACCTTCCCAGACTGAACCAGGAAGAAATAGGAAATATACACAGACCAATCACAAGGACTGAAATTGAGACTGTGATTAAAAATCTTCCAACAAACAAAAGCCCAGGACCAGATGGCTTCACAGGTGAATTCTGTCAAACATTTAGATAAGAGCTAACATCTGTCCTCAAACTCTTCCAAAATATAGCAGAGGGAGGAACACTCTCAAACTCATTCTATGATGCCATCATCACCCTGATACCAAAATCCAAGATGTCACAAAGAAAACTACAGGCCAATGTCACTGATGAACATAGATCCAAAAATTCTCAACAAAATGCTAGCAAACAGAATCCAATAGCACATTAAAAGGATCATACAGCATGATCAAGTGGGGTTTACCCCAGAAATGCAAGGGTTCTTCAATATATGCAAACTATCAATGTGATAAACCATATTAACAAATTGAAGGAGAAAAACCATACGATCCTCTCAATAGAGGCAGAAAAACCTTTGGACAAAATTCAACACCCATTCATGATAAAACCCTCCAGAAAGTAGGCATAGAGGGAGGTTGCCTCAACATAATAAAGGCCATATATGACAAATCCACAGCCAACATTGTTCTCCATGGTGAAAAACTGAAACCATTTCCTCTAAGATCAGGAACAAGAGAAGGTTGTCCACTCTCACCACTCTTATTCAACATAGTTTTGGAAGTTTTAGCCACAGCAATCAGAGAAGAAAAAGAAGTAAAAGGAATCCAACTTGGAAAAGAAGAAGTAAAGCTGTCACTGTTCGCAGATAATATGATACTATACATAGAGGATCCTAAAGATGCTACCAGAAAAACTAGTAGAGCTAATCAATGAATTTGGTAGAGTATCAGGCTATAAAATTAATGCACAGAAATCTCTTGCATTCCTATGCACTAATGATGAAAAATCTGAAGAGAAATTAAGGAAACACTCCCATTTACCACTGCAACTAAAAAAATAGAATACATAGGAATACACCTACCTAAGGAGACAAAGACCTGCATACAGAAAACTATAAGACACTGATGAAAGAAATTAAAGTTGATAGAAATAGATGGAGAGATATGCCATGTTCTTGGATTGGAAGAATCAACACTGTGAAAATGACTATACTACCCAACGCAATCTACAGATTCAGTGCAATCCTTATCAAACTACCAATGGCATTTTTCACAGAACTAGAATGAATTTCACAATTTGTATGGATACACAGAAGACCCTGAGTAGCCAAAGCAATCTTGAGAAAGAAAAACGGAGCTGGAGGAATCAAGCTCCTGGACTTCAGACTATAATACAAAGCTACAGTAATCAAGACAGTATGGTACTGGCACAAAAATAGAAATACAGATCAATGAAACAGTATAGGAAGCCCAGAGATAAACCCACACACATATGGTCACCTTATTTTTGATAAAGGAGGCAAGAATATACAGTGGAGAAAAGACAGGCTCTTCAAGAAGTGGTGCTGGGAAAACCAGACAGGTACATGTAAAAGAATGAAATTAGAACACTCCCTAACACCATATACAAAAATAAACTCCAGATGGATTAAAGACCTAAATGTAAGGCCAGCCATTATAAAACTCTTAGAGGAAAACATAGGCAGAACACTCAGTGACATAAATCACAGCAAGATCTTTTTGACCCACCTCCTAGAGAAATGAAAATAAAAACAAAAATAAACAAATGGGACCTAATGAAACTTAAAAGCTTTCGCACAGCAAAGGAAAGCATAAACAAAACGAAAAGACCACCCTCAGAATGAGAGAAGGTATTTGCAAGTGAAGCAGCTGACAAAGGATTAATCTCCAAACTTTATAAACAGCTCATGCAGCTCAGTATCAAAAAAACAAACAACCCACTACAAAAATGGGCAGAAGACCTAAATATACATTTCTCCCAAGAAGATATGCAGATCGCCAACAAATACATGAAAGGATGCTCAGCATCATTAATCATTAGAGCAATGCAAATCAAAACTAAAATGAGGTATCACCTCACACTGGTCAGAATGGCCATCATCAAAAAATCTACAAACAATAAATGCTGGAGAGGTTGTGGAGAAAAGGGAACCCTGTTGCATTGTTGGTGGGAATGTAAATTGATACAGCCACTATGGAGAACAATATGGAGGTTCCTTAAAAAACTACAAATAGAACTACCATATGACCCAGCAATCCCATTACTGGGCATATACCCTGAGAAAACCATAATTCAAAAAGAGTCATGTACCACAATGTTCATTGCAGCTCTATTTACAATAGCAGGACATGGAAGCAACCTAAGTGTCCATCGACAGATGAGTGGATAAAGAAGATGTGGCACATATATACAATGGAATATTACTAGGCCATAAAAAGAAACAAAATTGAATTATTTGTAGTGAGGTGGATGGACCAGGAGTCTGTTGTACAGAGTGAAGTAAGTCAGAACGAGAAAAATAAAATACCATAGGCTAACACGTATATATGGAATCTAAAAAAATAAATAAATAAACGTTCTTCAGAACCTATGGGCAGGACAGGAATAAAGATGAAGATGTAGGGAATGGACTTGAGGACATGTGGAGGGGGAAGGGTAAGCTGGGACCAAGTGAGAGAGTGTCATGGACTTATGTACACTACCAAATGTAAAATAGGTAGTGGGAAGCAGCCGCATAGCACAGGGAGATCAGCTTGGTGCTTTGTGACCACCTAGAGGGGTGGGATAGGGAGGGTGGGAGGGAGGAGATATGGGAATATATGTATATGTATAGATGATTCACTTTGTTATAAAGCAGAAACTAGCACAGCATCGTAAAGCAATTATGCACCAATAAAGATGTTAAAAAAAAAAAAGGCCTGCTTAACCCAATATACTTTGATTCAAAAAGAGTTAACCTAATTTAATGAAACAAATATGAATATGTAGAGCTACCACTATGAGCTAGGCACGTACCTGTCTGGGTATGTAGGCACAGCGAAAACTTGATAGTGAATAAGACCTACATAGAAGTTTTGTAATCTGTAAAGCAACTATACATATCATCATAAGGTACCTGTAAGAAGTGCCATAGTAAAGGTTTAAATAAAATACTTAGAGATTCAAAGGAAATATCCCATGATATATTGTTAGGTGGGATAATGGTAAGTTATGAAAATAGTCTGTATAATAGTTTCCCACTTCAAAAAAAGTATTCATAGAAAAAGAATTTAGGGCAACATGTAACAATTTGGGAGGCTGAACATAATAATGATATGAATGAGGGCTTTGGAGCCAGACAGACTGCATGGATTTGAGTCCCAGCTTGCCCTCTTACTGGGGCTGGAAACTTGGTTGAGTGACTTAACCTTTCTTTGCTTTCATACCTCAACTGTAAAATGGACATAATTGCACTTACCTGTTAGGGTTATTGTGAGAGTTAAAAGGACAGCTCCTAGATAGCCTCAAATGTTATTTGTCTTAAACATATACAAAGGAAAGTTCACTTTGGTTTAGAGGGTGAGTGAATACCTAGAGTGATTGTACTTGCAAAGTTCTAGGTTTTAGCCATGTGGATCAAACTTCTTAGCATCTAGCCAAGAGGTTATTCGTTATTTTCTTAGCTCGCTTTCTTCTGCTTCCTACTGCAGCTTTCTCACAATAGCTCCCATGATTGCAACAAGGGCAGACTGGGTCAAGGCAGGGGTGGGACAAAACTCGGGCCCTGGTGACAGCGGGTCAGGTCTGGTTTCTGTGCTTGGTGTATGTGTGAGTGAGTGGGTGGTGGTCTGTTTTTTTGTAAGATATTTTTGTGCGGAAATTCACATATATCAGCATTAAACATCAAAAGAGGTCATTTTATTCCCCTATGGAGATTGTCCTCATGAGCAAGTCACATTTTATTGAGAACAATATAACATTTTCAGTCAGAATATGTTGATTTTCTGTAAAGTATAAATTTATTTATTTTCTGTAAAGCGTAAAATTTTCTACCTAAATCTCCAAGCCCATCAGTTACTTGGGCTTGGAGATTTGGGTAGAAGAAACAGAAACCTGGATTTTGATCTTCCAGTTTCTAGTAGAAGTGTCTCAGATAACCCGTTCTGCTTTTTTCACTGATGTGGGGCTAGCTGTTTTTAGTATTATTCTAACCTTTTAGTCTCTTAGGCCACTAATTCTGTCCTAGTAAATATAGATTTAGCACTTTATTTTTTATTACATCCTTCATATAAAAATGCTTTTTAAATGTCTTCTTATTCACTAAATAATTTAAATAAATATATAAGCTTGTCAATTCATTATTTGGCCTTTAAAATGAATTAGTATTGAAATCAGGAACATTGTATAGTCATTTATTAGACACATTGATTTCTTTTTTCTTATCTCTTGCAGGATTTCTGGTAGGTCCTATTTTAGGACGAGATGCAATATTGTTGAAACGCCAATCTGCTTTCGTTCAGGCAGTTGGCTTTTCAGCTGAGAAGCCATTTCTTCTTCCTCTTTTTAAAATTTTTTTGCTGACTTACTGAACTTATGAAACCATGGCGGAAGGAAAGACACAGTCACCTGGGCCCAAAAAGTGTGGTCCCTATATCTCATCTGTCACTAGCCGAACTGTGAACTTGATGATTCGAGGAGTAGTGCTGTTTTTTATTGGAGTATTTCTTGCATTAGTGTTAAATTTACTTCAGATTCAGAGAAATGTGACGCTCTTTCCACCTGATGTGATTGCAAGCATCTTTTCTTCAGCATGGTGGGTACCGCCATGCTGTGGCACAGCTTCAGGTACGTGAAGGCCATGTCTGTAACGCTTAGAAAGGAATTAGGGTAAATGAGTGTCAATATTGTCTGGGCAATACTTTAAAAAAATTAGCTTTATTGAGGTGTAATTTAAATAGAGTGCAATAGACCTGTTTTAAATGAACAGTTTGATGAGTTTAGACAAATACATACAAGTCATGTAACTACCACCACAATCCAGGTATAGAACATTTCTATTACCCCCTAAATTCTCCTGTGCCCTTTTGCAGCCTACCCCGAGCCTCAGGCTATCACTGGATTATTTTTGCCTGTTCTAGAATGTGATATAAATGGAATCATAGAGTTTGTACTCTTTTGTGTCTGATTTCTATCTGACTGACCCATATGACTTTTAAAAATTCAATCCTAAAAACAATCTTGATTCTCTTAGGGGTGAGGCTTTTAACCTCTTAATTTTGTGCTTTCATCAATCCATCTCATATAAACTTATTTTAAGTTATTTTGTTGATCATCATCACTGTTTGGTCTTAAGGTTTTGACATGTATGTTATCCTCTGGTTTTTGAAGTAGATAAAAACTTGAAAGATGGAGACAGTCGACCCTTGAACAACATAAGGTGGAATTTATGTGTGGATGTTTTTCAATAAATACGTACTACACAGTCCGAGGTTGGTTGAATCTGTGGATGTGGAACTGTGGATACAGAGGGCTGACTGTAAAGTTATACACAGATATTTGATTGTATGGAGGGTACCCTCATGTTGTTCAAAGGTTGACTATAGTTTTATTCAAGTTTAAAGCTTCATGTTGTTATTTTTTAGATTTTTGCATATACTTTTTTTCTTGGTATCTTGTTTTTAGATATACATTCAGAATAATAGATTCTTAAAGAGATCAGTAAGGTAGATTCTCTTTGCTTAAAATCATTATTATCCTATTTAGATCTTGTTTTTGGTGGACAGTGTGTATTGGGTAAAGTGGAGCATTTCAGAATGCTGTATTGATGGTGAGCTTCCATAATGGATAGCTCTTCAGCTTTTTCTAATGAGACCAATAGATTGATACTATTTTATATAATAAAGTAATAGAAGGAAGCCATAATCATGTGGTAGAAGATAATTCTGATTGAGAGAGAAAAGTGCTTTTATGAAGGTCCATTTGGTGTCTCACACCTAATATACATAACTACCTTGCAATATAATGTAGATCCTCCTTGATTTCCGTCCTAGAGCTAGAGGGCCAACAGTGAGGAGTTAGGTGTGAGACATTTTAAAATGACCTTGTGAAACTTATTGGACAATTACATAATCCCATTGGGTGGATTGAAGGGCATTTTCGTGGTAAGGTTTCAGCCTATATTGATGTCTCACTATTACAATATTCCCGTTAAAAGAGAACTTGTAAAGGTGATGATTCTTTAGTTTCCCCAGAGCTGTTGTTATTCTCTGAGAGAACAGGCAACATAGTCCAAACAGACAAAGCACAAATTATGTTTTATTATGCTCTGTTGTGTCTACCAGTCCTCATGTATTTTCCTTTCTTTCACTTAAGTTCAGAAGAAAAAAAGTTTTCCCAATGACTTTTTCTACGTCTTTGTTTATTTTCTCCTATGGTAGAGCTGCTGTCTCGCTACTAATAGAAGCTTTTCAGGACTTGGAAGAACATGTCTTTTCAGAATAGACAAAAGGAAGGTCAAGGGAGGGAAATGATTGCTTATTGAATGTCTTCTAATGTTCTGGCCATATCCCTTAACCCCAGGGATCTGTAGGGCAATGTTGGGAGTGAGATGTTTGCATTGTGCCTATTTTGGGGGGATGAGAAAACAGATAAGGAGAGGATATCAATGAGTCCAGGGTTCCAGAGCCAAGGAATGGCATGGCTAGGTGAAACATCACATGCTGGGGAAGGGGGCAGAGGGAGCCACTCATCCTTCCCTCTATTGGGTATCTCTTTTGAACCTTCCAGACTAAGTGCCAGGCTTGGATAGAGTACACTGGCCTGTGCTACACATTCTGGGCTAGGGCAGGAGAACTTGGCTGAGGTTTCATTCTACCTCTATTATGGAGAGGAACAGGGGTTACATCTCTGCCTGTGATATGGGCACTTTTGCCACAAACTCACATTTAGGAAGGAAAACTTGTAATGTTAATGCTACATTTTAGTCACTTTGTCCCTACTTTCCTACCTTCTCCCAGCCTCTAGGCTTGTCACACTTACAAACCTAACCTCATATCATTTCATGTGGAGGATTTGCATTTACGTTTCTTGCTTAAGTGTTTCTTCTGAAAGCAGTGCATTCTATGAGGTGCCCAGCAAATGAAAGGAGAGAGGCCTTGGGGAATTGAGATTCCAGTTAACGCTGCTGTTGATGTTGGGTAGGTCATGGTGTTTAGTAGGTGGGGGTGAGGATACCAGGTTTGGGGAAGTTGCCAAAGATGGAAAATGGACTCTTGCATAATTGCTGCCCCTCCAATTTTAGGGAAAATATTAAGGAAAAAAAGTAAATGCTGTAAGAAACAGTGTGTACAGTTTGCGTGTGTATGTGGTATGTATATGTTTTTGTGTATTTGTGTTGTTGTGCATTTTCAAAGCTATTATCATGTTAAATCAGAAAAACTGATAATTGTCCTTTGATTTTCCTGTCCAATTAATATTCGTAGACTGAGCAGCTACCTTCTGGAGGGTCTCCAGAATCACCACTTTCTGCATGTAAACGCAGTGCTGGAAAATTTGCTAGTGGTGCTTCTGGAGGGACAACTAGTAGAGAACTCTGATAAACTCCTTTTGATCCCATTTTCCTTTTCCTGGTTCTCTATTTTTAGTTTAATAATGTGTGGTGTTTCAAGTTGGTTAACTTCTTTACGTGTGCAGTGCATTGGAATTGGAATTAAGAACCTCTTGAATGTGATTGAGAGATACAAAGGAATCTCTCTGAAGAATAAATAGGAGAAAAAAGATTGTGTGGATAAAATAACCGGAGAAGTTGACTAACAAATCACGAGTCAAATTAATATCTAATTTAAAAATGAAAACAAACAGATCTTTTCTGTTGAGTCATGCAGTCAGTCACCCAATTCCTGGAGAGTCTTAGAAGGCTCCTCCCTTTGTCTCTCACTGCCCACATCTGGTTTCCAAGTTTTACATCTCTCCCTTGTCTCTTTCTTGGTCTAGGCCCTCAACCGCTCTGCTTGGAATTTTCAGTCTTTTCTTTTTCTGCCTCTGATTTTGTCCCCCCTGCACCCCAAGTCCCTCCTCTCCTGTCCTGTGTTGTACACTCACTGCTGGAAGAACGATTGGCCCTCTCTCTGGCACAAGTGTGATGGTGTTATTTTCCCAGTGACTGTGGGGCAAGTCTCTGTGATATGGCCCCCGCCAACTTGTATCCTTCTCAGACTCTTTCTGGACCCGAAACTCCCTTTCCGCCTAAAGTTTCCAGTTTCCAGATGATACCAGGTATTTTCTGTTGTCTGTGCTTTTCCTCAAATGCTTTCCTTTGATTAGAAAGCCCTTTCCAGAAAACTCACCTGCTGA
>NW_006783631.1:2420958-2472739 GCF_000442215.2 Lipotes vexillifer
CTGCTGAACACTCCTGCCTCAAGGGTCACCTCTTCTATGAAGCTTTCCTGACACGCTCGCACCCTGCTTCCCCTCGGCACACACCAGGAAAAGACTGGACCCCCGGGCCCTTCAGTGCTGCCCCTAACACGTTACTCTACTTTAATTGTTTCTGTGGTCACTTTGGGACGGGGGTCATGTCTTACTCATTTTCCCTTTTTAAATCCCGGTAAATACCAAGAACTAGACACATTATGGAGGTTTAAGTATTTGTTGGATAAACACATTGCTTATCCTGTCGTAGTTTTCCATGAAAGTATATCTCATTCAGTGGTTGTGCTTTTTCAGCCCCTTTTCCTTGAAAAATGTTTGATTTAACTGTTCCTTTTAGTGCAGCACTGCATTAAAAACATGACCATGAAAAATGATGACTTAATATTGACGTTTTACAAACTTCTCTTGTTTTTGGTCTTGGTACCCTTCAACTAGTCACTGGGAAATAACTGAAATATATCCCAGTAAATGTGTTTTTTGCATCAGAGGACCATCTGATTAAGCAGGACTATGTTTGCATATGATTTTACACAGCCGTGATTTTAACGGTCTCTCTTGTTAAAATAAGAAGGTGGAGGAAGAGGACAAGAAGGCCAGACACACTTCTGCTGAGCTCTCAACAGTGCAGCCTCACTGTGCTGTAGATGTTGCTCTCAGACTCTGCCAGGCCTTTATTTAAAGGAAAGAAAGAAGACGTTTAATGCGAGTGACAAGCTCCCTCGAATTCTCCCTCTCAGTGAGCATCCAAGAACCATGCATACTCAGTGGATTTGATTTTTATTGGCAAATCCCAAGGTTGGCAGCGTGGCAGTTTAAATTTCTTTTTGTGTTTTTGCTTTCTCTCCTCAGTTGTCTCTCATGTGTGAGTCTGACATCACATGCATAAAAATACAGTCAATTTTACTTATTTATATCTTTGCACACACGTCAGTACTCTCTGTGTGATAATTCTTTACCTATGGCATCAGCTGCTGAGGAAAATTGACTTGGAATATCTGATCTTAGTTGATTTCCTCAGCAACAGGCAAAGGGAAGAAAGAAAGAGAGAGAGAGAGTCAGGGATGACACATGAGCTGCCATTTTCATGACCCCTTGAGAACAAAAAAGAGGTAATATTCATTTAGATATATTTCAGCTGTTAGGCATGCTTGTTGCCACTTTAATTTTGTAGAAATTTGGAAATGCTGTCAGTTAATCTCACAGGATTTTAGAGCAGAACCTTTTAAATAGGAATATAAATTGAAACTTCTAAATTTACTGGTAGCTGTTGGAGCTCTGCGTTGCAGAAGTTTGTTGTTAATGTCTTGATGGTCTGTGAACCATCTATCCTCAGCAAAAGCCTAATCAGAAGAGCACTTTCAGTTTTGCGGGTTAGAAAATGTCTGCATCATTGCAACATCTCCACTCCAGATGAAAGGGTGACGGTGCAGCCTGGTTTTTATGCTGTTCCATTGGTCTGCTAGCCTCTGATTTTTGATATTAATTGATTTCTGTTTTTCCTTTAAGATTGAATGCATTGTTTTTGAGATAGAGCTAGCCAGTACCAGGCCAGGCAGTGGCTTCTAACCCCTCAGGCATAGGTTTGGGTACAATAATTTCATGATACTTCATAGGTAATACTGGACATTTTAAACATACTTTTCAACTGATGTGACAGTTGTGTTTTTATTACCAAATGGCAGCATAAACATTCTGTTTTTAGGAAGATGAGCAAATTAAAGCTGCCCAGCTATTTCCTGTTAAATTTAATCTGTAGAAGTATATTTTCCTTAAAACTTGTTGAAGAATGTTTTGGTTCATGAAATACTCTTTTTTTAAATGACTAACTTAGCATTTAAAGTCTTCTCCCAGTGAATGAATAAAATGTTGAGGTTTGTCAAGTATTTAAGTTAAAAATTGAGTTATTCATACTAATTAATTGCACCATTAGTATTCAAATTGTTCTTTCCAAAATGCAGAAATATACCAAAAAGGTTTTTTTCTGATCTTTTAACAGTGGATTTAAATTTTAACTGAAAATATATAATTCTGTAGACCATGTTTCCTCCATGTGTCCTCTGCAGAATGAGTCTTACAAGTAGATTTCTGTTGCAAGTTTCCCTGCTTTGACAGTCTGACCTAGAGTCTCATTAGAGGGCCAGGTTGGACGGGAGTTGTCCAGACAAGGCACTAGACATAAGAGACTGAGTGAGACAAGAAGCTGGGGGGACAAGGATTGTATTTCTGGCAGGACAGCTATAGCCATCTAATACAATGTATATGATGAGCTTGTACGTGTTTACACTTCGAGATTGTCTTTAGATTTGTGACATTTCATAGCATGCTTCATGGTTATATAGCTTAGAGAGAACATTGCTTAACTGCCAACTGCTTTGATGCTTTCCAAGTCTCAGAAATATTAGTAGTAGAAAAGTAGCATGAATCATCTAGTCCAACCTGCTAAATTCTGAATCATACGCTGAAGTAGTGTTTTGCTTATTATAATTGAGAGTACTGTTGTACTCATTTACAGTGCTGTCTTCGATGGTGTTATCCTCACCTTTTTTTTCTTTTGGAAGGTAAGTTTAAAATATCAACGATTAATGTTAAGTAAGTTGAAAAGCTTTTCTAGAGAATCTTTCAAATGCTTATGATGGTTGTTGTGACTCTTAGCTTAAGTTTTGCCTGCATACCATTGGAGATGACTTAATTTTTTCCCTTTTTTTCCCCACAGCCGTGATTGGGTTATTATACCCCTGCATTGACAGGCATCTAGGAGAACCACATAAATTTAAAAGAGAGTGGTCCAGTGTAATGCGGTGTGTAGCCGTCTTTGTTGGTATAAATCATGCCAGCGCTGTATCCTTCCTGCTGTAATGAAATGCGTAATAACAAAGCAGCTTTTGACAAACCAAAGGTTAAACAGTCCCTCGCAACTTCACTGTTGTCAAATTGTGATATGCCCACTTAGTCATAAAAAGAATGCACGCCGCATTGTTGAAGCATCATGGGAGCACCTATGCAATTACAGTGTGGGGTATAGCCTTTCATTTCAATCCCTATTTTTCTATATCACTTAGAACTTTGCACATTTAAAAAATTTACATGGTTTTCTTAAATTAGGTTACTTGATTACCTCCATCTAGTTTTGGTAAGTAGCATTGAAACAGATACATTTTCAAAGGAATTTCTTTTCTCTCTTCACTTAAGATTTGTCAGTAAGGACATCTGGTGGCTTCAGGTGCTGGTTGGTTTTTTGTTCTGTTTTGTTTTTAATTTGAAGAATATATATATATGTATATATATATATTTTTTAAAGACTTATTTATTGGTTTTAAACAACACCAACAAACCACATAAATGTTCTTAAAAGTGGCAGTGGCAGAAATAGCCAACTTAGACTGTGGCCAAAAAGAACTTTTTTTCGTAAGTTACATATTTTTAAAGTTTGATCATTTTGAGGATTTTGATATTTTAATTTAGTGATAAATGAGTATTTTCATAGTGTCCTGGCTAGAAGGATAAGGTAGCCTCTATGTCCTGCCTCTCCTCTGCTTCTACCCCCCAGAAAAAAATGTCCACCCCCAGAACAAAAGTTTTTGCCCTCATAAGGATTTTATACTGTCATCCTCCCTACTTCCTCCCTGCCCCGCTGACCTCCCAACTTCCCTTTGTAGAAGAGGATCTGGGAAATGCTAGTTCAGTCTTCCCTTTTCTGGAAGAGATGGCTTAGAGGATGGAGGTGGCAGGAGCCTTCTCTTTGGGGAAGAGAAGATGTGTGACTCAGGCTGCCCAAGGTTTCCTCCTGTAACTCTGCACTGGGCTCAGGGCTGGCAGTTAGCTGGAGAGAGTGTGGGTCACGGGGCACGGAGATTCCAGCGTCTCTAACAGCATGTATTGAGGTGTTTTGGAGAAGCTGGAGAAGAGGAACCAAGGAAAGAAGCAGGGTCCTAGATTCTGAAAGCACGTCTACCTTTCTGTTCCTAGTCACACTGGCTCTTGGAGATCTGTGAATTTGGAAGTCCCTCAGTGGCTCTTATTATTTTGTTTTTTACCCTTTTGTCTTAAAGAGTTTCCCAACATGTTTAGTTTGGTGAAATCTTTGAGAATTAGGATTTTATAACAAACAAATCTAGTGGTTAGGAGGACTTTAAAAAGGTAGACTCGTAAAATATTATATCTAGAAGAAAACCTAGAAATCCCCTAGTTCCACATTTTCTTTATAAATATAATAAGAGAAATGAAAGCTAGGGAGGTTTCGTACTTTGCTAAGTCATACATACTGCAAGGCTGATCCAGAGCTGAGGCCAGACCCTGGAGATCCTGACTCAAGTCTAGGAACATTCCTTCTCCTACCCAGGAGCCCCACGAGTGTGTAAATTCGTCTCTGTCTGGTGGATTAGACCTTTCTATCCTAGACAGTTCAGGTATTTTTAAGTTGAGTAATTTAGATAACCTTTTCTGGAATTAAAAAGACATATATCTAATTTAAATTCTTTACTTTGGTCATTCTTTTCTTCCTCTCAGTGAAATCCTTAAATATAGTCAGCTATTCTGTTCATCCTTTAAGCAGAATCCAAAATGTTTACAAAATATATAACACAGACTTAATATTAGGTTACTTAGACTTTAGAAAATCACATTGTACTATTTTTAAGATTGATGTTTTACCTGTACCCTAGAAGCCTCCTTATTTTGCTTTGACTCTTAGCAAAGCTAATTTAGTCAGCAAAGATAGAACTCAGTTAATGTCAAATTCCAGTCTTTACAAGAATGTTTATTGCATAGAGAAATCAGAGTGCACAAGTGTTTCTTTGGAATTTGAGGTATAATACTCACTAAAGAACAAAAGCTTTTTCAGAAGGCATGCCATAGACTATAGGTCTCTTGATAAATCAAGCCTAAACAAGGACTGACCAAGAATGGCAGCCTGGATGTTCAGGATACCTGCTGGTTGGGTAGGAGGGGGGAATGGTGGTAAACAGCAGGGTGTTAAAGGAAGTGGAAAATGGTTTTGTATGTATTTTTGGAACTTCCCCTCTCTTCTCTGTAGTTGCAGCATGGCCAGTTTGGCAAGATACATAGTATCCTCTGGGGAGCTGGATATAGAGCCATGATGTGGCCTTTGGGACATAGATAATGCTCTTTTAATGACACTTGAAATTAATTCCTTTAGTGTAATCCTCTAGCAAAGAAATGAGAAAATTGAATTTATAAAGCTTCGTTTTGCCCAGAGATTTTGAAATAGAAAAGGGCTGTACATTTGTGAATAGGTGCTTAAGTAGGTGACGGAAATAAAACATCATTTGAGCAAACTGTCCTATACCAGAAAGTCTCAGGCACCAAAATAGCTTGGCAGGTTGCAAGATAATGTTCACTTCAAGGCTTTATCCTCAACAAATTAAAGCTAGAACAGTTGACATAATAGAAAGGGATAGTGTGTCCTTGGTACTCTTGTTTCTGAACTGCATTATTATAAAATGTGTCTGTCAGTAAATCACATAGAGAATGTGGTACCCTGTTAAATAGCTGTCAACTCTTCTATTTGCAAGTTCCTGTGTGATTCTCAAGTAATTCTAAGCCTGTTTGAGAAGTAATATTTGTTTCCTTTTTGGCAAAAGTGTGTTCCTTTAGCAATACTTGTGTTTCGAGGCTTTTAGTTACATTGTTTTGCAAGGAAAGCATTTCCTAAATAATGGATCTGATCTGATAATCGACAATGTATATACTGTGCCATTTTTTTTGAGAGATTAACACGTCAGTGAGATCTATTAGTGAAGTATCATGCCCTCTGTGCGTCTTCAGTGCATATCAGAAATAGTTTTAATCCTCCCTAGTCTCGTACATTGTATTAAAAACCTGAATGCACTCTAGACTACGCAGTCTATTCCCTTCTCAACATTAACATCTTTTATTTTAGAAAAATGAACAGGTGATATTATTTGGTTACAAATTTTAAGATGACTCTTTAACACTGATCTCAGAAAGTGGATTTTGATAACAACATACAGTTGTCTCTCACACTGGCTGCACTATCCATTGGACTGTGGTGGACTTTTGATAGATCTAGAAGTGGCTTTGGCCTTGGAATAGGAATTGCTTTCTTGGCAACTTTGGTCACTCAACTGCTAGTCTATAATGGTGTTTATCAGTAAGTATTCTTTTTGGTGCTTGTTTCCTAAAATCTCAGAATTGAGATTTTAAAATTGCATTAGCCAGTTTAATCTACAGAGTAACTTATTTCCATTGTAATTATCTTAATAAGTGTCATTTTACTTCCTTTGTGAGTTGTTAAAAATACTTCTATTATTCTAGATATACATCTCCAGATTTTCTCTATGTTCGCTCTTGGTTACCATGTATATTTTTTGCTGGAGGCATAACAATGGGAAACATTGGTCGACAACTGGCAATGGTAAGCTCATGCTCATTTACTTACCTTTCTGTTATTGAGATGTAAGACAAGTTTTCTCCATACAGCAATAGAATAAGTCATTTGGAAGAATTTAATCACAAGTGTATTAAAAAGGGAAAGAACCACTGGATAGAAAAGCTAAAATGTGTTATGGATAGGGTGATGTGATTTATCCTCCAATTTTTATTAATTAATTAATTTATTTTACTAATCTATACGTTCCTACTCCATGAAAAAGGGACAGTTTTAAAAGTGAGAAGAAGCGCTGCTTATAACTATGTTGCTACAATAAATATAAATTAGGACTATCTCCAGCAAATCAAGATGTTTGATCATTTTAGTTAAGAAGGAAAAGGACATTGTTGATAAGCCCAGTCAGAGATGGCAAAGGTCAGATGCCACAGCAGTTTCATGAATAAGTGCTGTCACTTTTACCATTTTAGCCAGCTGAGAGAATTGAGTGGTTTACATTGCTGTCTTTTTGGTAGTCTAGCCACCCAATTATCCTAAATCCATTGGTTTACTTTATTTTGAATTATGGGTAGACATTTTAATAGCTGTCCTTTCAAAATATTGTTTTGACTAGAAGCTTTTGCTAATATAGTAGATTTTTTCCTTTCAATTTTAAAGTTATTTGAAAAAATATTATCTGAATTCACAATATTAGTCCTGTCCTTAAGTTCATGACCTTTCCTTTGCTAATATGCCTTAGTGAGCACACAAAGAAATTTATTTTGCTTGCTTTCATATTCTAGGATTGATCTAAATCATATACTGTTACCATTTGCTTGTAATGTAGAAATATCATTTTTTCCCTGCTTTTGGCTATGCCCCTTTCAGTTCTAGAATGCAAATTTCTTTTTTCCTTTCATAATTGTCATTTAATCCTAATAGTTGTATAACTCTCAGATTCTTTGAGGAATAAAGTGGGCATATGTTAATAAACTATTAAGTGTAGACCTTTTTAGTTTATATGGAAATTGCTATTCAAAATAAACATTAATCTGTTAACCTTTTAATTTTTACAGTATGAATGTAAAGTTATCGCAGAAAAATCTCATCAAGAATGAAGAAGGCAAAAACATATCTTTTGTACAGAAAAACAAGACGAAAAGGGCATGTAAATGATAGCTATACCAACAATACTTCGGACTATAAAATTGCCAGGATGCAGTTTTTCCCTTAATTGGTGTGTGTATACATATATACACATATACACACATACATATGTTACTGCAATCTGTGATTGCTTCATCTGTAAATCAAGTACAAACCTTTATGTATTTGACTTAAATAACTGTAAAATATATATGCACTACATTAAAAAACATGTTGATTAATAGATGAAATTTTTAATTTTTTAGACATACCATATATTGTATCACAATGTTGATGTGCCAAAATATTCAGTTATCGTCATGCAGAGTATAAGAATGCTTTGAACAATTTATAGACTTACTGAAATAAAATATGAGGAAAGCCAAAAAAAAAAAAGCAAATGGAAAGTGGTATATTCTCTTTTGCTTACTGTTGTGCCTTTTTATTTTTCTAATATATAGCAGTATGAGTTATGGGTGCCCTAATGTGTGGTTAGTTTCTATTTTAATGTTGTCTCAGAGAGCTTTGGGTGTTTTAATATATGATGAAAAAGAACTTCCAGGGAACATTTTCATACCTGCATTACTGAAGAGAGTCCAAAGAGTAAGTTTTGTTTTAACAGATTTTACTAGAGGTGAAAGTGATCAGCAGGAGAGTTTATCAGCATCAAATTGTTTTGAGTCTAAATCTGGAAGAATACATATAATTAAAAGTAAAGACCATTGAAAAATTTAACTAGAGTAAATATGTTTTACAAATACAAAATGACCTTCTGGAGTGCCACAAAGTGTTAAGTGATATTAACTGTCAGTTGCAGTACAGTATTCCACTGCTTTTGCACATGGAACACATAAGAATTCCTGAACAGGTAAAATGAAGTTTCTAGTTGTCTTGGGTTCTATAATCTGTTGGGTTCTTTAAAGAGAACCATTTGAGCTGGGCTGCTTCATATGATTGATTGTCAGTGGATTGCATCCAAGGAGTGGATGGGCACATAATTTATGTATCCATGTGCCCATCAATAAACAGTTCAAGAATGTGTTGTTTTAGAATGTATTGGGATGGCATATTGCACATGGTAAAGATCCTGGTAACAGTTTTGTGCATATTTTTCCAACAACTAGAGCCTTTTGAGTACAATTTAAACATAGTCTTAGTTAACCTTTTCCCCCAGTTTTTATTTTTGAAATTGATGACAGTTGTCTGATACACGAGGGTGAAATCTGCTTACTTTGGAGGGGTATGTATGTGTGTGTGTGTAGGACTGAGTGAGGGAGAGAGAGTGTGTGTGTGTGTGTGTGCGTGCATGTGCTCATGCTCTCTTAATATGTCAACTAGATATTTTTCCAGTTTTGATTTTAAAACCATTTCTGTCAGACTGAGATCTTGTATGCCAAACTTTAATCTGCTCTTATGTTTTAAGGCTGAAAGTGTGAAAATCCTAAGAGGATTTCCTATTGAATATACGTACACAATCTTAACTATAGTGGTGGTAAACATACTACTGTAATTTATTATTCTATCTTCCAGATAATGTTATTCATTTAGAACAAATAAGATATTTTTAGAATCAACTTTGTAAGCACTATAATTCTTTAATAAGTTATAAGGTCTATGATGTGTTTACTTTGAAATTTGCTGTTTAAAGCAAGATGTATTAAATATATAATTATCATCTTGGTTAAGAGTCTTTTTTCCATCCTTGTGGTTAATCTTAGAATTATATTACTGAGGATTAATTTATTAAACTTAACATGGGTGGTTGAATTTATTCAGAAATAATGAAGGAAACTAAGTTTAGTGTTACAGGAATTGCATGATTATCACTTTGAGTTCTTAAATTATTTGTATATCACCTAGAAAACAAGAAAAGATATGACAAAAATAAAATTGTTTTGTTATTTTGATAAGTGTATAAATATATTACATCTTTTTTTTTTTTGCAGTGGAAGTGGTAAACATCTTTTAATACTGCTATATTGGCAGTGCTTCCTGGCTTTTATTATTTAAAATTTTAAAAATTGAATAGTTGAAAAATGAAACTTAAATTCTATGAAAGCACAGGGAAATGATTAAAATTAGCTAGCAAGAACCCTGGTAATACTTTTGTTATAATCTTCATTTGTTTGCACTGAACTGTTTTACCTTCAGTAAGGTCTTTGGAACCTCTCAGTGGTGCCTCTACTTCACACATCTGTTTTCTAGGTGGAATCCAGACTTGGTCAATATCATTAAATACTTCTGTAATCTTTCGGCTCACTTACCTGCATAATGACATATATTCTTTGTAATGTAATTCTTCCAGTGATGGTCTGTGAATAGTAGAGTCTTTGCTTTGTGTGTCTGAAAAAGTCTGTTTCATTCTTGAAGAAAAACTTAGCAGGCCATAGAATTCTAGGTTCACAGTTTCCCCCTAATCCCACCACTTTGAAGATTTTTTTAACTTGTTGTCTTCTGTCATCTAATGTTGCAGACAACAAGTCTGCTATTAGTGGAATTTTCTTTCCTTTGTAGATAATCTGTCTTTTCTCTCCAGGAGATTTTTTAAGATTTTCTCTTCATCTTCGAGGTTAGTTTCACTTTTACTTGTTTAGTTTTAAAATTTGTTTTTATTTTTCTTGCGTAGTATTCAGTATGCACTTTCAGTCTGTGGGCTCATGTCTGGAAAATTTTAAAATCTGGCTGCATATTGGAGTCCTGTGGAGTCTTGTAAAAATATGCTGATGCCTAGATCCCACTCCCAGAGACTCTAATATAATTGATCTGAGGTGTGCTCTGAGTTTCATAAGTTCCCCAGGTGATTCTAATGTGAAGCCCAGGTTGACTCTCACAGGTGTAGATACATGTAATATAAGGTGGAGGGTCCAGGTGAGAGACATGTTATGACTTGGAAATGAAGAGTGAAGGACACACTGAGATACATTTTGGATTAAATCATCTGAACTTGGTGACTTGGGTATAAAGGTTGAGGAAGAGGAAATGTGAAAGGTGACTTAATTTTTCTCCCTTGGAAAACTAAGTGGATGGTATTTCTGTAAACCAAAAAAGGAATGCAGAGAAGTAGGTGAATGGAAGTTTGATTTGATATGTTGAGGCTGAGGTATGTAGGAGGCCTCTGGTAAAGATGAGTATAAGCAGTGGGATATTTGAGCCTGTGTTATTGCGTGTAATGAGGGAGTCATCAGCATATGACACTAATGCAGCTGTGGGAGTGGTTGAGGTCACCTAGGGAGCATGGTATAGTGAAAAGGAAGAGATCTGAGGCACACTGGCCTGTTGGCAGAGAAGCTGGTGAAGGAGATAAAGGGGGTATAGTCAGAAGTAGGAGGAAAAGCAAGAGAGTGATGTGGAAGCCAAAATAGGAGGGGGTTTCAGGCAGAGGGTAACTGGTAGAATGAAGTACAGTTGGAGGGAATAATTGACTTAAGAAGTACAGGTGATGATATCTGATTGTTTTATGTTGAAAAATGTTTTTTCTAACCTATTTTATCTTAACATTTAAAGTATATCATTGCATACAAAATATATTTGAGGGCTTCCCTGGTGGCGCAGTGGTTGAGAGTCTGCCTGCCAATGCAGGGGACACGGGTTCGTGCCCCGGTCCGGGACGATCCCACATGCCGCGGAGTGCCTGGGCCCGTGAGCCATGGCCGCTGAGCCTGCGCGTCCGGAGCCTGTGCTCCGCAACGGGAGAGGCCACAGTGGTGAGAGGCCCACGTACCGCCAAAACAAACAAACAAACAAAATATATATATATATATATATATATTTGAGAAAAGCCTGATCATGTACTGTCATTTATTACTAGTAAGGGGAGCTGGGGACAGCTAGAGAACTTTGAAAGAATAGTGGAGATTTGGGCCGTATCTTTGAAGAATGGACCCAGGAACTGACTAGAGGTGAAGAAAGAATTTTCAGAGAGTTTTGAGACCATCCAGGACCCAGGTGAGGCTGGAGATCAGATATTTGCAGTGGAGTCAGTTAACATGGTGGTGCCATGTTTAAATGGGCTCAGTAGCCCAGGGGCTAGGCCATTTGTGATGAAGTAGATTGAGTCCAGTGGGGAGTTTGTTGGTAGACATGGCTCAAGCCTTTGTGGAAAATTAAAGGAGGCTCCTAATGCAAGGTCAAGAGATTTATCGTGGGATCCAGGCAAATTGGAGAAGGAAATTGAATCAGCAGTGCTAACCTGACTGCATGGGAGAACGGTGTGAGGTGAAAGGACAACACGTCTAAGGAGGCCAAAACCCTGTTTGATAGGAAGGGTGATCGGCTTGGGGTTTGTAGTCAGAGAGGGATTTAATGGCTCACTTCCAGATCTCGAGGTCCAGAGTATGATCTGAACACCTGTGTTTCCATGGTTTACAGAAGTGGCTGGAGATCTGAGGCCTGGGTGACCAGCTGTTAGTACCAGTATGGACGGTGCTAGAATGGTCGCAGAGGCTGGGTGGAAAGGAAGATCTCCTCTGTGGGCTCATGACCATTAGGGTGAAACACTTATCTAGATGCCTTGATTGTATTGGAATTCTAATTAGAGTCCCTTCCCCCCTTTAATGTAATTATTTTGAGCTGTTTCATCATCCTAGGTGCTTTAAAAATTCACACGATGTTTAGGAGTGTGTCTTCTACTAGTCCTGTTCAATCAGAGACATCATCTCTTTAATCCTGGGCAATTTTTTTTTCTGTCTTTGCTGTTATTATTCTTTTGTTCACCTTCTCTGTTTTTCTAAAATTCCTCTATTTGGGAGATCTTTGACCTTTTATTCCTGTTTTCTATATATCCCTTAGCTTTTCTCTGTTGTGCTATATTCTAGAAGAACTACCTAACTGGATCTTCCAGCTAAACGAGTTGCTCTTCAGCTGTACCCATTCAGCGTTCATCCCATCAGTTGAACTTTTAATTTCAGTGATGACAATTTTAATTTCCAGGCTCCCTCTCTTTGTGTGTGTGTATGTGTGGCAGTGTGTGGTCAGTCTTGTATTTCCTGAGGATATTAATTAATCTTCTAAAGTTCTAAACTCTTCTAAAGATCCATGGCAGGGAAGGGCAGGATGAGCCTGTGCCAGCCTGTCTCTGGATGTGAGCGCTCCTTGGTCGGCCTTGGGCACACTCCCAGGCCTCTCTGAACTTAGTGCTCACACCGCTTGCATCTGGGGGCAGATACTGTGCTGTCTGTCTCTGCCCGGTCCAAAGCAGCGAGCAGAAGTATGGAGGGGTTGGCTAGATGGCTGCTTCTGCAGGAGTCTGCTCTAACGCATGAGGTCTGTTGCCCTTGGTATTTCTGGCTCCAAGCATTAGCCACCTCTGAGCTTTGAATGTCCCTAGTTTCATTTTTAGCAAATCCTTTCCTTGAATGAACTGTGGTTTCTTTCCACCTATCTGCTCTCAATTGTTTTCTTGCTTTCAGGGCTTCCTTGTAGTGGTAAAGACATGGAGGATACTTCTTATCTGGCAGTATACTTGTAGATTCCTTTACCTTTAAAAAATATTTTGTTGTTGTTAATATGGATTTGGGATAGGAGGGAAAAGCTACAGCTTGACTAGTCTGCCTCCCTGATTCAATCTTCCCCACAAATTTTTATACTGTAAAATCTTGCCATTTGCCTTATCATTTGTCTTTACATTTCAAAAATTCAATTTAGTTGGGAGCTGAGACAAATAGGTTAAGTCAGTGGTTTCCTGCTTGGTCTCAATAAAAATTGGGGTATGGAGATTTTTTTTTGCCTTCGAAATACATTTAGTTCATTGAGATCATTGTGCCAGGAAGTGTAAATATCCTTGTATCTGTTCCTTTATGCCTCCCTTCTTTTTATCACTGATGAAATCTGTGAAACCTGTCATCCTTCTTTGTGATTTACAAGACAGACTTTTCCAGGGTATGTCAACTGTTCTGAAGAAAATGTTGTTAAGGATCAGATTTGGCAGATCAGATAGATAATGATGTGCCTGTGAAAGACTGGGCTATTGATGAGCCTCGTGTCAAAACTGATTGCCATATGTGGGCAATTTTTCCCTTTCACCGTTGCTCTGGCTGAGGTGTCTATAAGGATTTTCATGAGCAAGGGACGATTTTGATTCTAAATCAAAATTCTGTGCTGGCACAACTGTGTTTTATTCTGCTTTGTCATGGCAGGATTTGTAACTGCTAATAGTTCTGTGGCTTCCCCAAAGGTGGGCTTTAAAAGTAATGAGCACTTAGGAAACGTATTTCCATTTAAAATAATCTTTTTTTATTACTGTTCTGAAACTAATAAATTCACTCAGTACTGCTGTGTTTCCACGAGTTTGTTCAGTTCGTGAGATTTTGTCTCTCTTAGAAACATGTTTTGAGTAACTTGTACAGAATGTGATCGTGGACCAATTCATTGTGATGAGCAATTTGAGTAGACAAAAAAAAGAACCCAACTGCTGAATCTGTTTGTTTTAGAAGAAAAGTTTCTAAAATGCATTCCCTGGGAATTTCTGCCATTGAATGAAAGTCATTTCTATTTCCTTTATAGTCATCACATGGCACTCCTAGATCTTCCAGGAATGTCTGCTCAACCAAGTTATGATGATGACAGTTCTGTTTTGAAACAGTTCCTTCTGCCTTCACAAAAGCTTGAAATTTTGCAGCAGGACATTACAGGAGGACAGACTGCTGCCCCATCATCTTAGGATCAGCTGGAGGCAGCTGCTGTGCTTGGTCTCCACACACTGGACTTGGGAAGCCTGCACACTGACCAACTGAAGAAGAAGGTTAAAGATGTTTGTAAAGACAAATCTTTGCGGAATTTTCTATGCCTCAGACCTAGTGTGGGTCGATATCATGCCTGTCCAAGAGAGAAAGCGGGTCAGAATATGTTGAAGCAAGTCTTCTAGAATATATGTAAAATTCATAATAAAGTTGAGTCAGATTCAACTTTATTTTTTCCCCACAAAAAGTAAATTAGTGATTCTTAAATCTTTGTTAGGATTGGTTCTGGTCCTGTGACCCCCAACTACCTGCAAGGGGGCTGGGATGTGCAATCCCTCCCCTGACAGGAGAACCAAATATAGGTGATCATTGGTAGTGTCCACCTTAGTTGGTTTAAAGCATTTTGTAGCACTCTCTTCCCACTAGAATATTTTTCTTCGCACGTGATTCATAGTGAACACAGTTATAAGGAAATGGAAATTCTTTTGGTGGTAAAATTAAAATTATAGCCTTTAAAATACATAAAATACAAACTTTGTATCCAAGTCCTGGAAGGGTGGGGAAGAAGGAAGGAGTCCACTTTTGTCTTTTCCTATCATCTGAAAGGGAGGGGATGAGGGGGAGGGAATGAATCAAGTGTTTCCTTAGTGCTTCCTACAAATGTCCCTACCACACAGATAAGGATCGTTTTACAGCTGCCAACATCCACGTTTTTCTGAATGGCGGAGCAGCATTTCAAACTCCGGTCTAACTTTGCTCCAACAGTCAAGGATTCTCACCACCACATGGTACTGTCCCTGCAGGTCCCTGCAAACTATTTTGCATGTGCATTTCCAGCAGATTTCCAAGACCATCACTAAGTGACTTGGCACCGAGACACCTCTGACACGAATGCGAACTTGACTTCATAGACGTGTGTTTCACGTGTTGCTTCACTCTGGGATCCGGCTTCTCTAGGAAGTTAACATAAGCATACTTAGAGAGTCTGATGACTTTAGCCCCCAGGGAATGCCTGGACTTGAACCTGAAGGCTCTCTTGATGGCAGACATCCTACCTCAGCCTCCACAGACACGGTCCCATGGGGAAATCTGACAGCATAGAAAGGAGATAAAATTTTTAACAGGTTTTGACTTCTGACCTATTAAAAAGTTAAGTCTGAGAGAAGTCTGTGTGAATTATTGTGCTGGCTGGTCTAGCTTTTGATGTGCCCACAGTACGTAAGTACTGGCCTGCTGGGATCCATGCACGTGAGCTGTATAGACGGTAAGTTCTATTAGAGTAGGAAGAGGATGCTAACACGGTGGCCCGGGAAAGACATCTGGAAGGCAGGGGCACAGGTACTGACGGGTCAGGCCAGCTCGAGGAGGGGAGGACAGTTCTCTTGGGCATGGGATGGACAGGACCACCACATGGACAGACAGGCGGATGTTCTCTTAAGACTCCAAAGTCCGGTCTGGAGGTGGTGAAGATTGCAGGTTGAGGAAGTGGTGGGAGGACGGACTTAAAACATGGCTTCACGTCACTCTGGGGGTTTAAGTGGCTCCGAAAGAGCCTACCAGCAGGACGTGCTCTGCTCAGGCAGGGCCCCCAGCTGCCCACGGGGTTACTTGTGGGAGCCCTGCGTGTTGAGGCTACACCGTCTAGCACAGCCCAGAGCATTCCCATCGTCATCAGACTTTTACTGAAAAAGAACATCCTGTGGCTGATCAAGGGGCAATCCTGAGGTTGAGCAGAGTCAGGAAAGAGCCTTGGGAATTGAACAAACTCAGGCTTGATTTGTGTCACCCGAGGAGTTATTTACAGATTGGGACCCTGGGCAAGTCCCCCAAGCTCTTGAAACTTAAGATTTTCATCTACAAAATGGAGATACATTCCCACCTTTCTTGGAGGGCCATTACCATTAAATGCAGTAATGTGTAAATAGGCGTCCAGTGAAATATTAGTTCTTCTTTCCCTCCTGTCTATTCATTTCAATGTATGGGTACTGTACTGTTCCAGCACGTTGGCATCCCCTCTGCATCAGGATAACTTCCCTATTTTTTTTCTCAAAATGGAAGGGAGCAGAATCTACTCCGCCGAAGACCACCGTCCACAGCTTCCCTCATCAGGTTAGTCAACAGCGAGCAGGTTCCTAAGGAAGAACAGAACAGAACACTGGCTGGTCGTTGTTATACTGAGTAATTGTTTGGCTGGAGGTTTGGCCAGGTTAGGCTGGGATGTCATCCAGGGAGGGAAGCTCAGGTGAGATGCTGCAGGATGGCATGAGGACACCAGAGGGAAGGAAGGGTATGGGAAATAGTAGATAGGTCTTGTCAGCATCTTATTTTTGCCTAGGGATGATGGCTCTGTCCTCATACTTTATAGTGTCACCACTGTGAGAGTGCACTTTCCCATAGAAGGAGTTACATTTTAATTAGCCACACGGCACCTGATTTCTAACCTATCAGCCCTTTTCTCCAGGCTTCATCTCTTCGGATTATTTTTGCCCATGTCCGCCACTTGCCTATGCCTTTCATGTGTATCAGAAAGGAACCACCAAGCACCCTGGAAATCCTATTACCAGACCTCAGGATATTAATTGTCGCGTTCTCCCCCATGGTTACACACGTGCTGAAGAAGGGGTTCTCTTTCAAAAGTGTCTTGTCAAAACGCCAGGCACAGTTTGTTTTTGACATTTGCTGCTACCGTTAAATAATAGCCTTGCTTCTGTCATAGCTAATGTTGACTTGAAGGCATTTGGAGGGCATTTCTCAACTCCAGCCTTAACAGTGAGACCTGGGTCTTGACAGATATTTTTCTTGCTTGCCCAGGGCAACTGAATGTAAGGGGTTGCAACCTTTGCTTTTCTAAGCTCAAGAAAATTTCAGATGGGTACACACCACTTAAAACTTTAGATCTCATTGTGCACACGTGCGTGTACTCACAGCCATGAACACGTACACATACATACAAGTTGGAGTTCCTGAAGTTTTGCCATCCTGGGAATGACATTTACATCAATTAAATAGTATCCCATTTTAAGACACCTTAAATCCTGGCTGTGCTGCCTTGGTAAACCTTTATCTGTTCGAATGTCATACTTAATTACAGATCTCTTTAAAATCAGTAAGCAGGTTTATTGTTTCTGTATTGGCAGTGGAGTAAGCCCCAAGCAGCAAGCACTGTGTGCCATCTGTCAAAGAGAATCTGGGCTCTTCGTACACAACACTTAACTTTCTTCTGTCCATTTGAGATTTAATTTATGGAACTTTTTCCCACTTTTGTGCAGCAGCATCTTTTGAATTTTTCCTCCAGTGTCTTATAGAGCAATGTGTAGAGATCTCCTTCTAATGGGATTGTAATTTCTGAAATGTTCACCATTTATGAGGTAATAGAGAGGAGATTAAGAAAAAAAATTGGGCAGAGCAAGTAAGAACTGTGCAAGAATTCTATGGAATTGTGTAGGAGTTGGCATCGCTTGTATGTGAAGGGGCCAAGAAATGCACAGTTGGTTTCAAAATAAATACCAAAGGAATGGTTAATTAGACAAGTCTGTTTTGCAGTTTCAGAAACAAAGAAGTACAGCAGTCATTAGGATTTCCAGTAACTAAGGCATCTTGGGTTTAGAGCTTTGCATGTGGAACAGTAGATTGTAAATCTAATGGATAAGTGTCCACCATGTCCTGCTACATGCTTTTCTTTTGCTACACCTGTGTCACAAAATTCATCTTCAAATTTTGAGAAATACATTTAGAGAGTTCCAAAATTACAAAATCTGAGCATATGAATTATTGTAACTGTCATCTCTCACTCTCTCTGTCTCTTTCCTTTTATCCTGATATTTGTTTGGGAGACTAGTTTTAGATGGCAGCATTTTTTTTTTTTTTTGAGAGGAATATGAATTCAGTTAAAATCGAGATGTGATTGTCTCATGACGATTCATATATATCACACAGCAACTTAACTGAGTTATAAGATTCACAGAAAAGAATGGCAGAGCTGGAAGAGACTCTAAAATTCATCTCGGGCAGTGCAATCTTGTCATTTTACAAACACAAAGGCAAAACTCACATTGGTTAAGTTCTTGTCCCTGGTCACAGAGCCAATTAGTGGCAGAATGAGACATTTCAGTAGCTTTAACAGGGCATTAACATTTCAATTCATGAAAAATGTAAATTTAATTTTATAACTCTGCAAGATTTATGACAATGCTGACAAGGGACACTCATGAATTATGAATGTTTCTATTTGAAGGACAATTATTTGTTACCTTAAGTAAGAGTTGGTACATAATAACATTGAGAATCTATTATATGCTTTACATATACCACCTCATTTAATTACCCCATTAAAACTACGATGCAAATATTATTATCTATAATATAATATGAAGAAACAAAGGCTTACTTACAAAGATCACACATAACCTGCCAACATTACGCAAGTAGATGATAAGCCGGGGGAGATCCCAAGCCCTCCTTCTTCCCAGGCTGAAAGATGCAGATCTTTATTGCCTGTGATGTCAGCACAGGAATATGTGGAACCTGATTTATTTCTATGAAATGTTAGATGTAGGACTAAAACATATATGGGAAAGTCATGCCCTTACCCTTCCTAAACAAATTTAAATTTCAGTCAGAGCAATGAACAATTTCAGTGGCACCATTCTTGGCTAAGAAATGGGTTCTGAGCCTGAGATTTATTATTTTGTGATGAAATAAATTGGATATCTTGAAAGAAGAGGTATGGGGAAAGATTATTTGCATCATGACTTATTAGAGGTATTTTTAAATCAAAGAATTGGGTTAAATATTCTCATAATGAAGAAATAGGATGTAAAGCATTTCTTACCAGATACATTTTCATCTATGGCTTAAATTGGAACTTCTAAGTCACTCCAGTGTCTTTGATTTTAAAATTAAAGTTGGAATACTGAAAAAATTTAAAATATTGTTGGCATGTCCATAGGAGAATAACAAGGAAACAGACATTTAAAAAATTTCCATTAGACTTGCATATGAAAAAAAAATACAAGCATCATTTAAGAAGTTGGAAGTGATTTCTGTAGATTATCCCATATATTTTTTTTTAAAAAAAGGAATGCTGAAGTTTGTTTTATTCTATTTTTTAAAACATCTTTTTTGGAGAAAAATTGCTTTACACTGGTGAGTTAGTTTCTGCTTTATAACAAAGTGAATCAGCTATACATATACATATATCCCCATATCTCCTCCTTCTTGCGTCTCTCTCCCTCCCTCCCTATCCCACCCCTCTAGGTGGTCACAAAGCACAGAGCTGACCTCCCGGTGCTATGCTGCTGCTTCCCACTACCTATCTATTTTACATTTGGTAGTATTTATAAGTCCATGCCACTCTCTCACTTCGTCTCAGCTTACCCTTCCCATTCCCCATGTCCTCACATCCATTCTCTACATCTGTGTCTTTATTTCTGTCCCACCTCTAGGTTCTTCAGAACCTTTTTTTTTTTTGATTCCATGTATATGTGTTATCATACGGTATTTATTTTTCTCTTTCTGACTTACTTCACTCTGTATGACAGACTCTACGTCCATCCACCTCACTACAAATAACTCAATTTCGTTTCTTTTTATGGCTGAGTAATATTCCATTGTATATATGTGACAACATCTTCTTTATCCATTCTTCTGTCGATGGACACTTAGGTTGCTTCCATGTCCTGGCTATTGTAAATAGAGCTGCAATGAACATTGTGGTACATGACTCTTTGAATTATGTTTCTCTCAGAGTATATGCCCAGTAGTGGTATTGCTGGGTCGTATGGTAGTTCTATTTTTAGTTTTTAAGGAAACTCCATACTGTTCTCCATAGAGACTGTGTCATTTTACATTCCCACCAGCAGTGCAAGAGGGTTCCCTTTTCTCCACACCCTCTCCAGTATGTATTGTTTGTAGATTTTTTGATGATGGCCATTCTGACTGGTGTGAGGTGATACCTCATTTTAGTTTTGATTTGCATTTTTCTAATGATTAATGATGTTGAGGATTCTTTCAAGTGTTTGTTGGCAATCTGTATATCTTCTTTGGAGAAATGTCTATTTAGGTCTTCAGCCCATTTTTGGATTGGGTTGTTTGTTTTTTTGATATTGAGCTGCATGAGCTGCTTGTAAATTTTGGAGATTAATCCTTTGTCAGTTGCTTCATTTGCAAATATTTTGTCCCATTCTGAGGGTAGTCTTTTCATCATATTTATGTTTTACTTTGCTGTGAAAGAGCTTTTAAGTTTCATTAGGTCCCATTTGTTTACTTTTGTTTTTATTTCCATTTCTCTAGGAGGTGGGTCAAAAAGGATCTTGCTGCGATTTATGTCATTGAGTGTTCTGCCTATGTTTTCCTCTAAGAGTTTTATAGTGTCTGGCCTTACATTTAGGTCTTTGATGCATTTGAAGTTTATTTTTGTGTATGGTGCTAGGGAGTGTTCTAATTTCATTCCTTTACATGTAGCTGTCCAGTTTTCCCAGCACCACTTCTTGAAGAGGCTGTCTTTTCTCCATTGTTTATTCTTGCCTCCTTTATCAAAAAATAAGGTGACCATATGTGTGTGGGTTTATCCCTGGGCTTTCTATCCTGTTCCATCAATTTATATTTCTGTTTTTGTGGCAGTAACATACTGTCTTGTTTACTGTAGCTTTATATTATAGTCTGAAATGCAGGAGCCTGATGATACCTCCAGCTCCATTTTTCTTTCTCAAGTTTGCTTTGGCTATTTGGAGTCTTTTGTGTTTCCATACAAATAGTGAAATATTTTGTTCTAGTTCTGTGAAAAATCCCATTGGTAGTTTGATAGAGATTGCACTGAATCTGTAGATTACTTTGGGTAGTAGAGTCATTTTCACAGTGTTAATTCTTCCAATCCAAGAACATGGTATATCTCTCCATCTGTTTGTATCATCTTTAATTTCTTTCATCAGTGTCATATAGTTTTCTGCATATAAATCTTTTGTCTCCTTAGATACATTTATTCCTAAGTACTTTATTCTTTTTGTTGCAATGCTAAATAGGAGTGTTTCCTTAATTTCTGTTTCAGAATTTTCATCATTAGTGTATAAGAATGCAAAAGATTTCTGTGCATTAATTTTTTATCCTACTACTTTACCAAATTTTTTGATTAGCTCTAGTAGTTTTCTGGTAACACCTTTAAGATTCTCTATGTATAGTATCATGTCACCTGCAAACAGTGACAGCTTTACTTCTTTTCCGATTTAGATTCCTATTATTTCCTTTTCTTCTCTGATTGCTGTGGCTAAAACTTCCAAAACTATATTGAATAATAGTGGTTAGAGTGGACAACCTTGTCTTGTTCCTGATCTTAGAAAAAATGGTTTCAGCTTTTCACCATTGGAAACAATGTTCACTGTAGGTTTGTCATATATGGCCTTTACTCTGTTAAGTTTCCTTTATGCCTACCTTCTGGAGGGTTTTTATCATAAATGGGTGTTGAATTTTGTCACAAGCTTTTTCTGCATCCATTGAGAGGATCATATGGTTTTTCTCCTTCAGTTTGTAAATATGGTTTATCACACTGGCTGATTTGTGTATATTGAAGGCTCCTTGCATTCCTGGGATAAACTCCACTTGATCATCATGCATGATCCTTTAAATGTGCTGTTGGATTCTGTTGCTAGTATTTTGTTGAGAATTTTTGCATCTATGTTCATCAGTGTTATTGGTCTGTAGTTTTCTTTCTTTGTGACATCTTTGTCTGGTTTTGGTATCAGGGTGATTGTGGCCTCGTAGAATGAGTTTGGGAGTGTTCCTCCCTCTGCTTTATTTTGGAAGAGTTTGAGAAGGACAGGTGTTAGCTCTTCTCTAAATGTTTGATGGAATCCGCCTGTGAAGCCATCTGTCCTGGGCTTTTGTTTGTTGGAAGGTTTTTAATCACAGTCTCAATTTCAGTGCTTGTGATTGGTCTGTTTATATTTTCTATATCTTCCTGGTTCAGTCTCAGAAGGTTATGCTTTTCTAAGAATTTGTCCGCTTCTTCCAGTTTGTCCATTTTATTGGCATATAGTTGCTTGTAGTAATCTCTCATGCTCCTTTGTATTTCTGCAGTGTCAATTGTTACTTCTCCTTTTTCATTTCTAATTCTATTGATTTGAGTCTTCTCCCTTTTTTTCTTGATGTGTCTGGCTAATGGTTTATTAATTTTGTTTACCTTCTCAAAGAACCAGCTTTTAGTTTTATTGATCTTTGCCATTGTTTCCTTCATTTCTTTTTCATTTATTTCTTATCTGATCTTTATGATTTCTTTCCTTCTGCTAACTTTGGGGGTGTTTTTGTTCTTCTCTCTCTAATTGCTTTAGGTGTAAGGTTAGGTTGTTTATTTGAGGTGTTTCTTGTTTCTTGAGTTAGGATTGTATTGCTATAAACTTCCCTCTTTTTCTGCTTCCCATAGGTTTTGGGTCGTCATGTTTTCATTGTCATTTGTTTCTAGGTATTTTTTGATATCCTCTTTGATTTCTTCAGTGATCTCCTGGTTATTAAATAGTGTATTGTTTAGCCTCCATGTGTTTTATTTTTTACAGATTTCGTCCTGTAATTGATATCTAGTCTCATAGTGTTGTGGTCAGAAAACATATTTGATATGATTTCAATATTCTTAAATTTACCAAGGTTTGATTTGTGACCCAAGATAGAACTATCCTGCAGAATGTTCCATGAGCACTTGAGAAGAAATTGTATTTTTTTTGGATGGAATGTCCTATAAATATCAATTAAGTCCATCTTGTTTAATGTGTAATTTGAAGCTTGTGTTTCCTTATTAATTTTCATTTTGGATGATCTATCCCTTGGTGAAAGTGGGCTGTTAAAGTCCCCTACTATAATTTTGTTACTGTCAATTTCCCCTTTTATTTTTTTAATTATTATTATTATTTTACATCTTTATTGGAGTATAACTGCTTTACAATGGTGTGTTAGTTTCTGCTTTATAACAAAGTGAATCAGTTATACATATACGTATGTTCCCATATCTCTTCCTTCTTGCATCTCCCTCCCTCCCACCCTTCCTATCCCACCTCTCCAGGCAGTCACAAAGCACCAAACTGATCTCTCTGTGCTATGCGGCTGCTTCCCACGAGCTATCTACCTTATGTTTGGTAGTGTATATATGTCCATGCCTCTCTCTCGCTTTGTCACAGCTACCCTTCCCCCTCCCCATAACCTCAAGCCCATTCTCTAGTAGGTCTGTGTCTTTATTCCTGTCTTACCCCTAGGTTCTTCATGACATTTTTTTTTCTTAAATTCCATATATATGTGTTAGCACATTTTATGGCTGTTGGCATTTGCCTTATGTATTGGGGTGCTCCTATGTTGGGTGCATAAATAATTACCAGTGTTATATCTTCTTCTTGGATCGATCCCTTGATCATTATGTAGTGTCCTTCTTTGTCTCTTGTAATAGTCTTTACTGTAAAGCCTATTTTGTCTGAAATGAGAATTGCTACTGCAGCTTTCTTCTGATTTCCATTTGCAATGAATATCTTTTTCCATCTGCTGACTTTCTGTATGTATCCCTAGGTCTGAAGTGGGTCTCTTGTAGACAGCATATGTATGGGTTTTGTTTTTGTATCCATTCAGCCAGTCTGTGTCTTTTGGTTGGAGCATTTAATCCATTTACATTTAAGGTAGTTATCGATATGTATGTTCCTATTACCATTTTCTTAATTGTTTTGGGTTTGTTATTGTAGGTCTTTTCCTTCTCTTGTGTTTCCTGCCTAGAGAAGTTCCTTTAGCATTTGTTGGAAAGCTGGTTTGGTGGTGCTGAATTCTCTTAGCTTTTGCTTGTCTGTAAAGGTTTTAATTTCTCTGTCAAATCTGAATGAGATCCTTGCTGGGTAGAGCAATCTTGGTTGTAGGTTTTTTCCTTTGATCACTTTAAATATGTCCTGCCACTCCCTTCTGGCTTGCAGAGTTTCTGCTGAAAGATCAGCTGTTAACTTTATGGGAATTCCCTTGTATGTTATTTGTTGTTTTTCCCTTGCTGCTTTTAATATTTGTTCTTTGTATTTAATTTTTGATATTTGATTAATATATGTCTTGGGTTGTTTCTCCTTGGATTTATCCTGTATGGGACTCTCTGTGCCTCCTGGACTTGATTGACTATTTCCTTTCACATATTATGGAAGTTTTCTACTATAATCTCTTCAAATATTTTCTCAGTCCCTTTATTTTTCTCTTCTTCTTCTGGGACCCTTATAATTCGAATGTTGTTGCATTTAATGTTGTCCCACTGGTCTCTAACACTGTCCTCAATTCTTTTCATTCTTTTTTCTTTATTCTCCTCTGCAGTAGTTATTTCCACTATTTTATCTTCCAGGTCACTTATCCGTTCTTCAGCCTCAGTTATTCTGCTATTGATTCCCTCTAGCGAATTTTTAATTTCAATTATTGTGTTGTTCATCATTGTTTGTTTGTTCTTTAGTTCTTCTAGGTCCTTGTTAAAAGTTTCTTGCATTTTCTCCATTCTATTTCCAATATTTTGGATCGTTTTTACTATCATTACTCTGAATTCTTTTTCAGGTCCACTGCCTATTTCCTTTTCATTTGTTTGGTCTGGTGGGTTTTTCCCTTGCTCCTTCATCTGCTGTGTGTTTCTCTGTCTGCTCATTTTGCTTAACCTACTGTGTTTGGGGTTTCCTTTTTGCAGGATGCAGGTTCATAGTTCCCGTTGTTTTTGGTGTCATCCCCCAGTGACTAAGGTTTGTTCAGTGGGTTGTTTAGGCTTCCTGATGGAGGGGACTGGTTCCTGTGTTCTGGTGGATGAGGCTGGATCTTGTATTTCTTGTGGGCAGGACTGCATCCAGTGGTGTGTTTTGGGGTGTCTGTGGACTTATTATGATTTTAGGCTGCCTCTGTGCTAATGGGTGGTGTTGTGTTCCTGTCTTGCTAGTTGCTTGGCATAGGGTGTCCAGCACTGTAGCTTGCTGGTCGTTGAGTGGATCTGGGTTTTAGCATTGAGATGGAGATCTCTGGGAGAGCTTTTGCCATTTGATATTACATGGAGTTGGGAGGTCTCTCGTGGACCAATGTCCTGAACTTGGCTCTCCCACCTCAGAGGTACAGGCCTGACACCCAGCTGGAGCACCAGACCCTGTTAGCCACACAGCTCAGAAGATAAGGGACAAAAAAAGAAAGAAAGAAAGAAAATAAAATAAACAAGTTATTAAAATAAGAAATAGAAAATAATGATTACAAATAAAAAAATTAAAAAGTAATAAAAAAAAAGAAAGAAAGAAGGGAGAAACCAAACTAAAAAACAAATCTACCCATGAAAATAAACTCTAAATACTAAACTAAGATAAACATAAAGCTAGGAACAAATTAAATGTGGAAAGCAAATCCCAAGTCTACAGTTGCTCCCAAAGTCCACCACCTCAATTTTGGGATGATTCGTTGTCTATTCAGGTATTCCACATATCCAGGTACGTCACGTTGATTGTGGAGCTTTAATCGACTCCTTCTGAGGCTGCTGAGAGAGATTTCCCTTTCTCTTCTTTGTTTGCACAGATCCTGGGGTTCAGCTTTGGATTTGGCCCTGCCTCTGCATGTATGTCACCTGAGGGCGTCTGTTCTTTGCTCAGAAAGGATGGGGTTAAAGGAGCAGCTGATTAGGGGGCTCTGGCTCACTCAGGCCAGGGGTGGGGTGGTGCGAGCCTGCGGCGGCAGAGGCCAGCATGACGTTGCACCGTGTGTTCTCCTGGGGAAGTTGTCCCTGCATCACAGGACCCTGGCAGTGATGGGCTGCACAGGCTCCTGGGATGGGAGGTGTGGACAGTGACCTATGCTCGCACACAGGCTTCTTGGTGGAGGCAGCAGCAGCCTTAGCGTCTCATGCCCGTCTCTGGGGTCCGCGCTGATAGCCTCGGCTTGTGCCCTTCTCTGGAGCTCGTTTAGGCGGTGCTCTGAATCCCCTTTCCTCATGCACCCTGAAACAATGGGCTCTTGCCTCTTAGGCAGGTCCAGGCTTTTCCCCGGACTCCTTCCAGGCTAGCTGTGCACACTAGCCCCCTTCAGGCTGTGTTCAAACTGCCAACCCCAGTCCTCTCCCTGGGATCTGACCTCCAAAGCCCAAGCCTCAGCTCCCAGCCCCACCCGCCCCGTAGGGTGAGCAGACAAGCTTCTCGGACTAGTGAGTGCCAGTCAGCACCGATCCTCTGTGCGGGAATCTCCCCGCTTTGCCCTCTGCACCCCTGTCGCTGTGCTCTCCTCCGCGGCTCCGAAGCTTCCCCCTCTGCCACCCTTAGTCTCCACCCGTGAAGGGGCTTCCTAGTGTGTGGAAACCTTTCCTCCTTCACAGCTCCCTCCCAGGGGTGCAGGGCCCATCCCTATTCTTTTGTCTCTGTTTTTCTTTTTTCTTTTGCCCTACCCAGGTACGTGGAGAGTTTCTTGCCTTTTGGGAGGTCTGAGGTCTTCTGCCAGCGTTCAGTAGGTGTTCTGTAGGAGTTGTTTTCTTCCACATGTAGATGTATTTCTGATGTATTTATGGGGAGGAAGGTGATCTCCACGTCTTACTCCTCCGCCACCTTGAAGGTCTCTGGAATGCTGTTAAATCGAAGGCAACATGGGAGTGCCTCTGAGTCCGGTATTTTTTCCATCTATCCCTTATATTTTGACATTCATGACTTTAATGAAGATAAGACAGAAAAAATAAGATTAGGCTAATTATGAGATCAAGGCCCTTAATTAATAAATATAAATGCAAGAGGTTAATAATTTCCTCTCCCTTTGTCTCACTGTTAGCTCTGAAAAGGGTTGTCCCACACACCACAGTAAACTCCACTCTTTCCTGAGCATGCCCCCGCCCTTCCTAGTGAGTCCAATCAGGAAACTAGAGCCATAAGGTCAGGTCAGGGATGGGGTTGGCTCAGTGGAATCTGGGGCTGATGGCTACAGCAGTTGGGACCTTTAGGGATATGCATGGCAGAATACCTGGTTCAAAATGACATAAGCAAGAAAGCAAGTTATTAAAACTAACAGGCAGGACTGGCTTCATGTGTAGCCAGGATTTAGGTTTCAAAAACTGCCATCAGGGCTCAACTTCTTTCCATCCTTCTCTGTATCTGCTGTGTTGGCCATAGGCTGGGGCTTTACGAGGCTGGATGGTGTTGGCAGCTCCAGCCTCAATTCCTTCCCCTTGCATGTCCTGTCTCTCAGGAACCTCTGCTAAAATCTCATAGAAGCTTACTGGCTCTGGTCAGGTCAGGTGTCCACATCAATCCCCATGGATTGGTTCTGCACAGACACAATGTGATATTCAAGGCCAAGAGTTCTTGGCCTTGGTCAATCCATAGAAATTAATAAGAGATCAGAAAAGAAATTGAAGCAAGGCTTTATTGGGGTTCCCTGAGGGGCAGTGAGCTGTTTCCTTATATGGGGTGAGGGTAGGGATGTGTCCAGAAGTCAGGTGGAGGGGTGGCTTAGGTGGTCTGCCCACCCCTTTGGTGGTATTGAGTGCAGGGGGCATGCGCAGTACCCTGCTTTTTCTCCCAACACCCTGTTTTTTGCTCCTGGCTCTTTAGAAGTGGCAGTTGGACTTTTTTGGTCTTTTTGTGTCTTGTCCAGAATTTGCCCCTACTATGCATGCACACAGTTATTTTTAGTCCTTTATAGTTTTGTTGTTTTTTTGTTTATTTGTTTTTGTTGTTGCCTGAGTAGACATGTTTCCAGGTGCAAGCATTGCAGCATTGCAGCAAAGGATCCCAGGTCCCAAGTCCCAGCCTGTATCAATATGATGAAAAAAACAAAAAAGGGTAACTAAAAAGACAAGTGTCATGTATCAGCCCAAAAGTCATAATGAACTGGAAGTTGCTAATGCAAGACAAAGTTGCTAACTGTAGACAGAAACAGACAGTAGGTGATGGAGAAAAAGAAGGGAGAGAGAAAAACCATCTCATGTCTTTCTACTTCCCATGAAACCTATACTTTCCTTCACATAAACTCTTTAAGAAAGGATTTAAATTGAGTGGTTTTCTGTTCTTTGTACCTGTCCAACCATGATTAAAATAGTGTGCTGGTGTTCCCTTTATTGATTAATATTCTGGGTCATATGTAAGTTATATACACCCTATAGATAATGTGTGTCCCTCAATGGGAAGAGAAGCCTGCCCACCAAACAGATCATCCAAAGATTATTTGGAGCAATTAGATGTGTGGCTTGAATTAAATGATCTTGGAAGTGGCCATGAAACTTGAGTTTCAGAGGTTACCTCGTTCTCTGAAAATACCAACACTCAGTTTCATGAAAAACAACTTTTTAAAACTCTTTTCCCACTTTTGCCAGATACATTTTCATTTATAACTTAAATTCGAACCACATGTGAAAGTCCCCTGCTCAACTATCTCACTTGGTGTCATGGGAGGGGCTCCTGATAATCTATGTGGTGAAGCATGGGGTGGCCATACTTTCTTTTAAATAAAATCTTTTGTAAATAAGAACATTTTGGTCAATGGGGCTGGAGATATTATTGAAGCAATTCCCTCAAATCTGAGCTAGGCCACAACTAAATCATTTCAGTTCCTGTTTGAAATGAAAACTAGGAGAGTCTAGAACCTCTCCAAGAAATCCACCCAAATCTTTAAGCGCTCTCACCTTCATTTGACATTCACCAAAAGCTAAGTTAGAAGGTTTGGAAGATGGATTTGCTCTTTAAGATGATGGGAACACATTTTATTCAATTTCTGCTGCAGTGCCCAGAGGAGGCAGGTTGTGGGACTAGCTTTGGACAGATCTTTTCATGATGTCGTGATTTAAGAAAGCGCTTAGTTTCCATTCCAATACTTCATAGAGATTCGGTACAACTAGCGGACAGGCTTCCAGGGCTTGTATTTGACGCTATCTTGCTGCCTGATTACGAATGAATCCAACTGGAACACCACCAGCCCCAGCCACAGAAGCAGGTTCCTTAACCTGAGCTTTTGAAAGCCTCTGTGTGTGGAGTTATATACGATATCACCTCTAGTCATTTGGCTTAGGGCCCTGCCCTGGCTAGCTTAACAACTCTGATTTTTGGTAAGCCAAATAATTCCACTGGGGCAAGATATTGTTACAATTTCAGAATGAAATTCTCTTATCTTGCCAAAACCATTATGTACTTTCTTAGTAAAGTAGATACAGTGGACTGTTTCTTCCCAAATGTCATAAACTCCATTCTCTTTTCATAATTTTTGGAATAAGTATGGAATGAAAAAGAAAAAAATCCTGCCATCTGAAGCCAAGCTATGTAGGGAGATGTTAGATCACTTTTGGCAAGAGAGAAAGGCTATGAGAGCTGGACTTGGATACAAGAAACTTACCCCTTTATGTGCTGTTTTTAATGATTACACTCTCCCCTGAGGATTGATTAATATTATTTCTGATTAGCTATCTTTTGTTCCTACTTGTCCAGATGAAGTGCCTGTTTTTAAGCCTGACACCCACAATAAATAAAGAACGAAGGTCATGTGCATGGGAACTGGAGAATACAGGAGATGCCTATTGAAAATACATTCCCATCTAGAAGAATTTCTCTCTCATAGAATTTTAGTTTTTTATAACTTTGTGTATCTTAATCATATTAAAAGTGAATTTATTCCATAGCTGACCAATCTGTTCAGGAACCAGAAAGTATTTAGGTAGCCATAGACTAAAACATCTTTCCATCTACTATGGTGTTACCCTACGGCCCTGTGAGGTGAGACAGGCAGGGGTTGCCATAAATGATTAGCCTATGTCATCCAGCAAATTACAACTTCTTTCTATTGCAAAACATTGCTTCTATGCATAGTGAGAGGCAATGCAGTATAGTGTGAAGGTTCTGGATGAAGGTCCAAATATTAGGGGTCCAGTTTTAGCTCTGCTAGGAGCTTACTGGCTGATTCAACATCTTTAGGTCTATTCTTTCACCTATAAAATGAAGGCCCTGGAAGAGCTGGTCTCTAAAGGAGGCAACAGAGCATAGTGACTAAGGTTAGGATCCTGGCTCTGCCACTCACTAGCAGTTTTAACTTGGACAAGTTATTATACCTACACTTGTCTTGTTGTTGTTTTCTAATTTGTAAAATGGGATATTATGAGTTAATGTGAGGATTAAATAACCTAAGACATACAAAGTACCTAGAAGAGACTTTGGCCCATATTCAGTGCTCAAATGTTATTATTTGCAGCATCACCACCTAAAATCTCTCCAAGTCATGAAAAGGCCTTGTCCTACCCACCATGGAAATATAACAGGAGAACTGGATTTTCCAATTTGGTTTGGTAAGCAAAATCTATGTATGAAGTAGTTAGAAACCATACATAATCATCAGATTAAATGAAAGGTTAATTCTTCCTCCTTTCAAGAATACCAATAGAAATTAAACAATATAGACCTTGGTCAATTTGGTGGGTGGGAGGGGGCTTTCCTTTATGACAAGAGTATTTTTGTTTGGAGATGATCTGACAGGTGACTCCAACAAACCTGTGATTTCTTCACACACCTCTACCCCCCGCCCCTTTTCACATCTCAGGAAATAGTAACACATCCTCTCTGATCAATTGGACCCAAAATGAATAAGGATACAAAAGACCTAAGCCACATAATCATAAAGGTAGATGTGAAAAGCTTCATCCAGAGCCAAAACATTAGGTTTTGTTTATGAAACGAAGTTGGAAAATCCAGTTCTCCTTCTATATTTCCTTGGTGAGTAGGAAAAGGCCCTTTCATGACTTGGAGGGATTTTAGATGCTACTTCAATAACATTTGAGCATTTACTATGAACAAACTCCCTTTCTCTCTGAAGGTAGGAATATATTATTGCTTCAAGTGCCCATGGAACAGCCACAATAATTGACCATACCATTGACCACCACAAAGGAAGTCACAATAAATTTCAAAAAGTAGAGATAATATAGACATTATTTTTTGTTCACAATGCAGTAAAAATAAAAATTAATAAAAATAAAAGTACTTTAAGAAAATCTTCATTTAAACAAGTCCTAAGTTAAAGTACAAATCGAAATTGCAGAATTTCTAGAAACCAATGATAGTGAAAATACTACATATTAGATTCTGAATCTAGAATATATAACAAAAGCAGTACTCATAGGAAATGTCATAACCTAAAATGTAAAAGAAATATTGGTGTAAAATATAAAATAGATGGAATTGAAAGAATTAATAATCAAAAAGTTAGAAAAAAGAACAACAAAATAAACCAGAGGAAAGCAGAAGGAATAAAATAAAAATAAAAGGAATTAATGAGTTAGATAACAGTGGTGAGGGGGAACAAAGTAAGTAAGCAAATACCTGGATCATTCGGGCAAAATCAATAAAACAAATAAGCCTTCTCAGAAATCAAGGAAGAATGAACGAATGAAAAAAAATACATGACAAGAAGAAAATGATGAAGAAAGGAAGGAAAATTTAAGAATAATTTTGCACAACTTTATGTATCTAAATTTGCAAATCTGAAAGAAATGGAGTTTTCTAGAAGAATATAATTTACTGAAACCAGCTCTAAACAGGCCAATTTTCATAGAAAACATTAGAGAAAATTTTAAAGGAATTAATTTTTTAAAAGTACAAGGGCTACATGTTTCCCAGGCAAATTTAACCAAACCTTTAAAGGAAGGATGATTCCAAAACTATTTAAATTGTTCTGGAGCATATACGAAAAAGAACAGCTTTCAAATTATTTTCACCCAGCAAAGATAACATTGAATACAAAGGCTATACAGAAACGAAATGAATCTCACATATGAATATTGATGCATAAATCATAAGTAAAATATTAGCAACCAGAATTCAGCAGCATACTAAAAGAATAATACTTCATAATAAGTACAGCTTATTCTAAGAATGCAAAGACATTTCATCAAAATAGATCTAAGAAGAAAAATCATATGATCGTCTCTACAGACACTGAAGATGCATTTGACAAAATTCCATACCTGCTTGTATTTGCATAAAGAACCACTGGAAGGACAGGTAAGAAACTAATGAAACTGGTGAGTCATGGGGCAGAGAGCAGGGTCATCAAACAGGGCAAAGAACAGCATGGGTGGGGACAATGTTCTCAATGTCCATCTTTTTATATCACTTTCATTTTTAAGCCATGAGATCATTTTACCTGTTCAAAAATTACAGTTCTCCATAAATAATATTATTTTAGTTACCATTGTATTCTATGCCAGGTGCTTCAACTCTGTTTTTGTTGAAAAATTAAGCTTCAAGTGAATCACAGACAAGAGCAACACTTTGTCACAGAATTGTAGGTCAAAGGGAACTAAAGGAAAAATTAAATGTGATGTTACTTCCTTTCTAGACAATCTCTCTCTGCTCCATCTTGACTACAGGATGTAGGCTGACCTTGGACTTGCTGTAGCACAAACAACCCTACTCATGGGCTTTGGTAAGTCCTATCTTGTCCCAAGTCCACCATGCTGGTCTCACTCTGTCCTTTGATGAGGGAGGAAAACAAATCCATAAGCAGTGTGCTCAATCAGTCCTGCAGAGCCCGGGCCTCCAACCTTTCTATTATCTCCAACTCCCTGCCTGGAAAAGGAACTGTGAAGTGACTAAATGGGCAGTGTGGCCCAGGACTACCCAAAGGGTCCTGATGTGTGTTGGAAACCTCCTCAGCATGCTGTGGGTATGCCACTGTGTTTATTGAGCATCTGCCCTGTGCTGGCACCAAGGTCCTGGAGCTGAAAGACTCCTCCCTTCTGGCAGAGAGCTCAGACCAGAGAGGCCCAGGCTGGGCTGTCTGCTCCTACCTGCTCCTATAGAAGTGTGCAAAGGGTGCAGAAGAATCCCACAGGAAAGCTTTGAGACCCAGCCAGGGAGGTCAGGCCAGGCAAACCTGCCCAAGTTTTAAGGGGTGATTTGGAGCTTGCAAGACCCAGAGGTCAGGAAGAGTGTTGAAAACACAGCTTTAGAGCAAGAGGCCTTTGTCAAGTGGCCCCTCTGCCCAAAAGGCCCTCCACCTTCCCTCGACCACTCTCATCCTTCAAGTCCCCTCCAAAAAGGCAATCCAAGAAGGGCAACCTCAGTTCTCTCTCTCATGCTGGTGTGGTTGATATGTTCACCATTGTCTCCTTAGGACCTAGACCAATGCTTGGTCTACAGTAGGTGCTTGGTAAATATTTGTTAAATGAACAAATGATTTGTAAGTTGTGTTCTTCAAAGCTGGCGAGGAATTTTTACATCAGGGTGTTCTGTTTCTTTGGATAGATCTCTATGGCAAATATAAAAAAAATCATTCAGGTGCTTATTTGTTTCTGAAAGAGGCTGTGCAGGATGGAGTGTTTGAGTTTGAACACATAGCCAACAACTTACAATATTGGGCTTGGGAACAGTGATACCCTGACCTGATTCCACTTAATTCTGTTTCCTTTGCTCTGCTCCCTCTCCCCGCCCAAAACCCCTCCTCTTCCCTCAAATCATAAGAAGGAAATAAAGGAAGTTAGTCATGTAGGTACACAAACATTTTAAAGAGCTCTACCCTTGGTGGATAGTACACATATATCCCATTGTTTTTTATTATTTATTGTGTGATCTTCAGCCATTCACCTAACTTCTTCAAGCCTTAGTTTTTCCTGCTATAAAAGAGAAATGTTATTTCTACTCTGTTTATTGGCCATGTTTATAAAACTCACAATTGAACACCTCGTACATAATAGATGCTCAATAAACAGGAGATGAGACTCCCATTTAGTAATAGGGGTTGCTATTATTATTGATGTTGGTGATGGTGTGTGTATTGGTTCATTCATCAGTCTCAGCACATTACAAATACCAGTCAGCAGAACCTCCTTCATCCTATTACGTCTATGTGTGCAGAGAGCAGTAAAGAGTTCACAAAGATATTGAGAAATTAATTAAACGTACTAAATGATTGGGGCAGTGAAATGTGAAATCGTGGAACATGAAGACTGGGAAAAAATAAGACTGAAAAGAAGGACTTTTTGAATCATAAGGAAAAGTTCTGTGTTTTAGACATCCAGGTCTGGATTTAAGTACTCAGGACTCTGTTGGAAGCAAATTCTTGGTGTCTAATCTAGATCCTTCACCCTTCCCCTTTCTTTGGATTCTTGGGCAGGCACTGGCTTGTTTTCCTCCATTCCCTCTGCTTATTCTTCGGTTTTCTCCCGGCTCTGCTTCCTATGCCCTTCCTTAAATGTGCTTCCCAGATCTTGCTCATCAGGTCCTCGTGCATGCCACTCTGACCCTCCAATCACCTGGGTGAGGATCCAGGAGTCACGCTTGATTCTTCTTCCTCTTTCTCTTTCATCAATCTCTATAGCTTAATAGTTTTCAAGCTTTCCATCCCCACTGGCACAGTCTAATTTCAGACCCCAGTAATAGCAGCTAGACTTCTGTGGTAGCCCCTGACCTTGACTATCACCCATGCTTCCTTCTCCCAATTTGTTATTCACACTGCAGTCAGAGGGAGACTTCCAATGCAAATCCCTGGTGCCCTCAGAAGACAGTCAGGGCTCCTTAGCATGGTGCCCAATGCCCTTCAGGACCTGACTCCTGGCAGGAGCCCACCTCTCCAATCATATCCTGCTCCCTCCCATTTTTCTCTCTCAGTCCCTCCCACATGAAAGGAGAAGCTTCACAGTTCAAGGTCTTTGTTGATATGCTCCTTTTGCTGGGCATGACTTTTCCCAACTCCTAGCCAGATCTCAGCTTAGGGGCCACCTCTTCTAAGAAGGCTTTGCTGACAACTCCTCCCACCCCTCACTCGACTTATACTCACAATATTTATGTCATCATTATGGTTGCCTCTTAACTGTCCTTCTCCCTGTATGGGATAGTGGTGAAATGTGGGTACTCAAAAGCCATCTTACCCACTAACCAGCTGTGGCATCTTGCACAAGTTACTTAACTCCTCTGTGCTTCAGTTTACCCATCTGAAAAATGAGAGCAATCATTGCAGGACGATTGTGAGGATGAAATGAGCTAATACATGTAGAGTGCTGGGCACAGAGCATGGAACATAATAAGCCCTGCATGAGCATGAATTATTATTATTAGATTGTGATCACTTTGAGGGCAGGGCTGAGTTTTATTCACTTCTGAATCCTCAGTTTCCAGCTGAGTCCCTGGCACTGAATTAATGATTAATAATAATAATAGTGACAATGATGATCAGAGCAATAAGTGTCTATAGAGATAGCACTTTACATAGCCTATGACGTGTTCACCTGCTGTAAGATACCTATGATTACCCCCATTTCACTGGGGAAGATATGAGGCCTCAGAGAGGACTGGTTTAATCCAATTTCTTGGAGGAGTAAACAGTAGAGGTGGTATGCAAACTAGCCATTCTGATTTCAATACTCATGCTTTTGGAATTTGGGGATTTTAATATCTGAGACTTGGAGAATGGTTCAAGATGGCAGAGTAGAAGGACATGTGCTCACTCCCTCTTGTGAGAGCAGCAGAATCACAACTAACTGCTGAACAGTCATCAAAAGGAAGACACTGGAACTCACCAAAAAAGATACCCCATATCCAAAGACAAAGGAGAGGCCACAATAAGATGGTAGGAGGGATGAAATCATGAAAAATCAAATCCCCTAACCACTGGGTGGGTGACTCACAAGCTAGAGAACAATTATATCACAGAAACCACCCACTGGAGTGAAGGTCCTGAGCCCCACGTCAGGCTTCCAAACCTGGGGGTCTGGCAATGAGAGGAGGAACCCCAGAGAATCAGACTTTGAAGGCCAGCAGGATTTGATTGACAGCACTGGGGGAAACAGAGACTCCGCTCTTGCAGGGCACAAACAAAGTTGTGTGCACACCAGGAACCAGGGTGAAGAAAGAATGACCCCATAGGAAACTGAACCAGACCTACCTACTAGTGTTGGAGGGTCTTCTGCAAAGGCAGGGGTCAACTGAGGCTCACTACTGGGACAAGGACACTGGCAGGAGAAGTTCTGGGAAGTACTCATTGGTGTGAGCCCTCCCGGAGTCTGCCATTAGTCCCACAAAAAGCCTGTAGGCTCCAGTGCAGGGTAACCTCAGGCCAACAACCAGCAGGGAGGGAACAGAGCCCCACCCATCAGGAGACAATCGGATTAAAGTTTTACTGAGTTCTGCCCACCAGAGCAACACAGAGTTCTACCCACAACCAGTCCCTCCCATCAGGAAGCTTGCAAATTCTCTTAAATGACCTCATCCATCAGAGGGCAGATGGCAGAAGCAAGACAAACTACAGTCCTGCAGCCTGCAGAATGAAAACCACAATCACAGAAAGATAGACAAAATGAAAAGGCAGAGGACTATTTTGAAGATGAATGAATAAGATAAAACCCCAGATAAACAATTAAATGAAGTGGAGATAGACAACCTTCCAGGAAAAGAATTCAGAATAATGATAGTGAAGATGATCCAGGATATCAGAAAAAGAATGGCAGCAAGGATGGAGAAGATGCAAGAAATGTTTAACAAAGACATAGAAGAATTAGAGAACAAACAAATGGAGATGAACAATACAATAAATGAAATGAAAAATACACTAGAAGGAATCAATAGCAGAATAACTGGGGCAGAAGAACAGATAACTGACCTGGAAAACAGAATGGTGGAAATCACTGCCATGGAACAGGATTAAAAAAAAAAAAAGAATGAAAAGAAATGAAGACAGTCTAAAACACCTCTAGGACAACATTATATGCATGAACATTCACATTATAGGGGTCCCAGAAGGAGAAGAGAGAGAGAAAGGACCCAAGAAAATATTCAAAGAGATTATAGTTAAAAACTTCCCTCACATGGGAAAGAAAATAAGCACCCAAGTCCAGGAATCACAGAGAGCCCCAGGCAGGATAAACCCAAGAAGAAACATGCTGAGACACATGGTAATCAAATCGACAAAAGTTAAAGAAAAAGAAAAATTATTAAAAGCAACAAGGGAAAGATGACAAATAATATACAAGAGAACTCCCATAAGGTTAACAGCTGATTTCTCAGCCAAAATTCTGCAAGCCAGAAGAGAGTGGAATGATATAGTTAAAGTGATGAAAGGAAAGAACCTACAAGCAAGAATACTCTAACCAAGAAGGATCTCATTCAGATTTGATGGAGAAATCAAAAGCTTTACAGACAAGCAAAAGATAAGAGGATTCAGCACCAGCAAACCAGCTCTACAACAAATGCTAAAGGAAATTCTCTAAACAGGAAACACAGGAGAAGAAAAGGACCTACAAAAACAAACACAAAACAATTAAGAAAACAGGAAAATACATATCAATAATTACCTTAAATGTGAATGAATTAAATGCTCCAATCAAAAGACACAGACTGGCTGAACGGATATAAAAACAAGACCTTCATATAAGCTGTCTACAAGAGACCAACTTCAGACCTAGGGATACATAGAGACTGAAAGTGAGGAGCTGGAAAAAGATAATCCATGCAAATGGAAATCAAAAGAAAACTGGAGTAGCAATATTCATATCAGATCAAACAGACTTTAAAATAAAGAATGTTGCAAGAGACAAGAAAGGACCCTACATAATGATCAAGGAATCAATCCAAGAAGAAGATATAACAATTATAAAAATATACGCACCCAACATATGAGCACCTCAATACATAAAGAAAATGCTAACAGCTCTAAGAGGGGAAACAATAACAGTGGGGGAATTTTACACCTCACCTACACCAATGGACAGATCATCCACAGAGAAAATTCATAAGGAAACACAAGCTTTAAATGACACAATAGACCAGATACATATAATTGATATGTATAGGACATTCCATCCAAAAATAGCTGATTACATTTTCTTCTCAAGGGCACCCAGAACATTCTCCAGGATAGATAAGATCTTGGATCACAAATCAAGCCTCTGTAAATTTAAGAAAATTGAAATCATAGCAAGCATCTTTTCTGACCACAATGCTATGAGATTAGAAATCAATTACAGGGAAAGAAAAAACTGTCAAAACACAAAGACATGGAGGCTAAACAATACATTACTAAATAACCAAGAGATCTCTGAAGATGTCAGAGGAAATCAAAAAATACCTAGAGACAAATGACAATGAAAACACGATGATCCAAAATCTTTGGGATGCAGCAAAAGCAGTTCTAAGCAGGAAGATTATAGCAATCAATCCTACCTCAAGAAAAAAGAAAAATCTCAAACAATCTAACCTTACACCTAAAGGAACTAGAGAAAGAAGAACAAAAAGCCCACAAATTTAGTAGAAAGAAAGAAATCATAAAGATCACAGCAGAAATAAATGAAAAGGAAACAATAACAAAGAGAAATAAAACTAAAAGCTGGTTCTATAAGAAGATAAAAAAAAAGATAGACCTTTAGCCAGACTCATCAAGAAAAAGAGGGAGAGGACTCAAATCAATACAATTAGAAAAGAAAAAAGAGAAGTTACATTAGACACTGCAGAAATACAAAGCATCATAAGAGACCCCTACAAGCAACTCTATGCCAATAAAATGGACAACCTGGATGAAATGGACAAATTCTTAGAAAGGTATAACCTTCCAAGACTGAACCCAGAAGAAACAGAAAATACGAACACACCAATCACAAGTAATGAAATTGAAACTGTGATTAAAAGTCTTCCAACAAACAAAAGTCCGGGATCAGATGGCTTCACAAGTGAATGCTATCAAACGTTTAGAGAAGACCTAACACACATCCTTCTAAAAATCTTCCCAAAAATTGCAGAGGAAGGAAAACTCCCAAACTCATTCTACTAGGCCACCCTCACCCTGATACCAAAACCAGACAAAGATAATACAAAAAAAAGAAAATTACAGACCAACATCACTGATGAATATAGATGCAAAAATCCTCAACAAAATACTAGCAAACAGAATCCAACAACACATTAAAAGGATCATACATCATGATCAAGTGGGATTTATCACAGACATGCAAGGATTCTTCAATATATGCAAATCAATCAATGTGATACACCATATTAACAAATTGAACAATAAAAATCATACGATCATCTCAATAGATGCAGAAACAACTTTTGAAAAAATTCAACACTGATTTATGATAAAAACACTTCAGAAAGTGGGCATAGAAGGAACCTACCTCAACATAATAAAGGCAATATATGACAAACCCACAGAAAACATCATTCTCAATGGTGAAAAACTGAAAGCATTTCCTCTAAGATCAGGAACAAGACAAGGATGTCCACTTTCACCACTATTATTCAACATAAATTTGGAAGTCCTAGCCACAGTAATTACAGATGAAAAAGAAATAAAAATAATCCAGATTGCAAAAAAAGAAGTAAAACTGTCACTGTTTACAGATGACATGATTCTATACATAGAGAATCCTAAAGATGCCACTAGAAAACTACTAGAGCCCATCAAAGAATTTGGTAAACTTGCAGGATACTAAATTAATGCACAGAACTCTTGCATTCCTATACACTAACAATGAAAGATCAGAAAGAGAAACTAAGGAAACACTCCCATTCACCACTGCAACAAAAAGATTAAAATACCTAGGAATAAAACTACCTAAGGAGGTAAAGGACCTGTACTCAGAAAACTATAAGACACTGATGAAGGAAATCCAAGATGACACAAACAGATGGAGAGATATACAATGTCCTTGGATTAGAAGAATCAGTATTGTGAAAATGACTATACTACACAAAGCAATCTACAGATTCAATGAAATCCATATCAAATTACCAATGGCATTTTTTACAGAACTAGAACAAAAAATATTAAAATTTGTATGTAGACACAAAAGACCCTGAATAGCCAAAGCAATCTGGAGGAAAAAAAGTAAACAACGGAGCTGGAGGAATCAGACTCCCTGACGTCAGACTATACTACAAAGCTACAGTAATCATGACACTATGGTACTGGCACAAAAACATAAATATAGATCAATGGAACAGGATAGAAAACCCGGAGATAAACTCACGCACCTATTGTCAACTAATCTATGACAAAAGAGGCAAGGATATACAATGGGGAAAAGAAAGTCTTTTCTGTAAGTGATGCTGGGAAAACTGGACAGCTACATGTAAAAGATTGAAATTAGAACAACTCCCTAACACCATACACAAAAATAAACTATAAATGGATTAAAGACCTAAATGTTACACCGAACACTGTAAAATTCTTAGAAGAAAACATAGGAAGAACAGTCTTTGACATATATCACAGCAAGATCTTTTTTGACCTGCCTCCTAGAGTAATGGAAATAAAACCAAAAATAAACAAATGGGACCTAATGAAACTTAAAAGCTTTTGCACAGCAAAAGAAACTATAAACAAGGCCAAAAGACAACCCTCAGAATGGGAGAGAATATTTGCAAATGAATCAACTGACAAAGGATTAATCTCCAAAATATATAAACAGCTCATGCAGCTCAATATTAAAGAAACAAACAGTACAATCCAAAAATGGGCAGAAGACCTATATAGACATTTCTCCAAAGAAGACATACAGATGGACAAGAGGCACATGAAAAGCTGCTCAACATTACTAATTATTAGAAAAATGCAAATCAAAACTACAATGAGGTATTACCTCACAGCGGCCAGAATCGCCATCATCAAAAAATCTACAGACAATAAATTCTGGAGAGGATGTGGAGAAAAGGGAACCCTCTTGCACTGCTGGTGGGAATGTAAATTGATACAGCCACTATGGAGAACAGTATGGAGGTTCCTTAAAAAACTAAAAATAGAACTACCATACGACCCAGCAATCCCACTACTGGGCATATACACTGAGAAAACCATAATTCAGAGTCATGTACCACACTGTTCACTGCAGCACTATTTACTATAGCCAGGACATGTAAGCAACATAAGGGTCCATTGACAAATGAATGGATAAAGAAGATGTGACACATATATACAATGCAATATTACTCAGCCATAAAAAGAAAAGAAATTGAATTATTTGTAGTGAGGTGGATGGACCTAGAGTCTGTCATACAGAGTGAAGTAAGTCAGAAAGAGAAAAACAAATATCGTATATTAACGCATATATTGGGAATCTAGAAAATGGTACAGATGAACTGGTTTGCAAGGCAGAAATAGAAACACAGATGTAAAGAACAAACGTATGTACACCAAGGTGGGGGAAGTGGAGGGTGGTGGCGGTGGTCGGATGAATTGGGAGATTGGGATTGACATATTTACACTAATACGTATAAAATAGATAACTAATGAGAACTTGCTATATAGCACAGGGAACTCCACTTCGCTGTACAGTAGAAACTAACAGAACATTGTAAAACAGCTATACCCCAATTAAAAAAAAAAATAGCCAAGACTTGGTCAGAATCTTCTCTTTGTATGGAACTCTCTTTTCCAGATTTTGTCTGGCCAAGTCCCACTTGTACTACAGCTCCCTACTACAAAGTCACTGCTCCCAGGTAGCCTTGCTGACCCTTACGTGCTTACGTGCTGCATGTCTTCATTCTGTGAGTTCTTTTTTTTTTACATCTTTATTGGAGTATAATTGCTTTACAATGGTGTGTTAGTTTCTGTTTTATAACAAAGTGAATCAGTTATACATATACATATGTTCCCATATTTCTTCCCACTTGCGTCTCCCTCCCACCCACCCTCCCTATCCCACCTCTCCAGGCTGATCTCCCTGTGCTATGCGGCTACTTCCCACTAGCTATCTATTTTACATTTGGTAGTGTATATATGTCCATGCCACTCTCTTGCTTTGTCACAGCATACCCTTCCCCCTCCCCATATCCTCAAGCCCATTCTCTAGTAGGTCTGTGTCTTTTTTCCTGTCTTACCCCAAGGTTCTTCATGACATTTTTTTTCTTAAATTCCATATATATGTGTTAGCATACGGTATTTGACTTTCTCTTTCTGACTTACTTCACTCTGTATGACAGACTCTAGGTCCATCCACCTCATTACAAATAACTCATTTTTGTTTATTTTTATGGCTGAGTAATATTCCATTGTATATATGTGCCACAACTTATTTATTCATTCATCTGATGATGGCCACTTAGGTTGTTTCCAACTCCGGGCTATTGTAAATAGAGCTGCAATGAACATTTTGGTACATGACACTTTTTGAATTATGGTTTTCTCAGGGTATATGTCCAGTAATGGGATTGCTGGGTCATATGTTAGTTCTATTTGTAGTTTTTTAAAGATCCTGCATACTGTTCTCCACAGTGGCTGTACCAATTCACATTCCCACCAGCAGTGCAAGAGTGTTTCCTTTTCTCCACACCTTCTCCAGCATTTATTGTTTCTAGAGTTTTTGATGATGGCCATTCTGACTGGTGTGAGATGATATCTCATTGTAGTTTTGATTTGCATTTCTCTAATGATGAATGATGTTGAGCATGCTTTCATGTGTTTGTTGGCAGTCTGTATATCTTCTTTGGAGAAATGTCTATTTAGGTCTTCTGCCCATTTTTGGATCGGGTTGTTTGTTTTTTTGTTATTGAGCTGCATGGGCTGCTTATAAATTTTGGAGATTAATCTTTTGTCAGCTGCTTCATTTGCAAATATTTTCTCCCATTCTGAGGGTTGTCTTTTGGTCTTGTTTATGGTTTCCTTTGCTGTGCAAAAGCTTTGAAGTTTCATTAGGTCCCATTTGTTTATTTTTGTTTTTATCTCCATTACTCTAGGAGATGGGTCAAGAAGGATCTTGCTGTGATTTATGTCATAGAGTGTTCTGCCTATGTTTTCCTCTAAGAGTTTGATAGTTTCTGGCCTTACATTTAGGTCTTTAATCCATTTTGAGCTTATTTTTGTGTATGGTGTTAGGGAGTGATCTAATCTCATACTTTTACATGTACCTGTCCATTTTTCCCAGCACCACTTATTGAAGAGGCTGTCCTTTCTCCACTGTACATTCCTGCCTCCTTTATCAAAGATAAGGTGACCATATGTGCATGGGTTTATCTCTGGGCTTTCTATCCTGTTCCATTGATCTATCTTTCTGTTTTTGTGCCAGTACCATACTGTCTTGATTACTGTAGCTTTGTAGTATAGTCTGAAGTCAGGGAGCCTGATTCCTCCAGCTCCATTTTTTGTTCTCAAGATTGCTTTGGCTATTCGGGGTCTTTTGTGTTTCCATACAAATTGTGAAATTTTTTGTTCTAGTTCTGTGAAAAACGCCAGTGGTAGTTTGATAGGGATTGCATTGAATCTGTAGATTGCTTTGGGTAGTAGTCATTTTCACAGTGTTAATTCTTCCAATCCAACAACATGGTACATCTCTCTATCTACTTGTATCATCTTTAATTTCTTTCATCAGTGTCTTATAATTTTCTGCGTACAGGTCTTTTGTCTCCTTAGGTAGGTTTATTCCTAGATATTTTATTCTTTTTGTTGCAATGGTAAATGGGAGTGTTTTCTTAATTTCACTTTCAGATTTTTCATCATTAGTGTATAAGAATGCCAGAGATTTCTTGTGCATTAATTTTGTATCCTTCTACTTTACCAAATTCATTGATTAGCTCTAGTAGTTTTCTGGTAGCATCTTTAGGATTCTCTATGTATAGTATCATGTCATCTGCAAACCACGATGGCTTTACTTCTTCTTTTCTGATTTGGATTCCTTTTATTTCCTTTTCTTCTCTGATTGCTGTGGCTAAAACTTCCAAAACTATGTTGAATAAGAGCGGTGAGAGTGGGCAACCTTGTCTTCTTCCTTATCTTAGTAGAAATGCTTTCAGTTTTTCACCATTGAGGACAATGTTGCCTGTGGGTTTGTCATATATGGCCTTTATTATGTTGAGGAAAGTTCCCTCTATTCCTACCTTCTGGAGGGTTTTTATCATAAATGGGTGTTGAATTTTGTCAAAAGCTTTCTCTGCATCTATTGAGATGACCATATAGTTCTTCTCCTTCAATTTGTTAATATGGTGTATCACATTCATTGATTTGCATATATTGAAGAGTCCTTGCATTCCTGGAATAAACCCCACTTGATCATGGTGTACGATCCTTTTAATGTGTTGTTGGATTCTGTTAGCTAGTATTTTGTTGATGATTTTTGCATCTATGTTATCAGTGATATTGGCCTGTAGTTTTCTTTGTGACATCCTTGCCTGGTTTTGGTATCAGGGTGAGGGTGGCCTCATAGAATGAGTTTGGGAATGTTGCTCCCTCTGCTATATTTTGGAAGAGTGAGGAGGATACATGTTAGCTCTTCTCTAAGTGTTTGATAGAATTCACCTGTGAAGCCATCTGGTCCTGGAATTTTGTTTCTTGGAAGTTTTTTAATCACAGTTTCAATTTCAGTGCTTGTGATTGGTCTGTTCATAATTTCTATTCCTTTCTTATTCAGTCTTGGCAGGTTGTGCATTTCTAAGAATGTGTCCATTTCTTCCAGGTTGTCCATTTTATTGGCATAGAGTTGCATGTAGTAATCTCTCATGATCTTTTTTATTTCTGCAGTGTCAGTTGTTACTTTTCCTTTTTCATTTCTCATTCTATTGATTTGAGTCTTCTCCCTTTTTTCTTGATGAGTCTGGCTAATGGTTTATCAATTTTGTTTATCTTCTCAGAGAACCAGCTTTTAGTTTTATTGATCTTTCCTATCATTTCCTTCATTTCTTTTTCATTTATTTCTGATCTGATTTTTATGATTTCTTTCCTTCTGCTACCTTTGGGGTTATTTTGTTCTTCTTTCTCTAATTGCTTTAGGTGCAAGGTTAGGTTGTTTGTTCGAGATGTTTCCTGTTTCAAAAGGTAGGATTGTATTGCTATAAACTTCCCTCTTAGAACTGCTTTTGCTGCATCCCATAGGTTTTGGGTCATCGTGTCTCCATTGTCATTTGTTTCTAGGTATTATTTTTGTTTCCTCTTTGATTTCTTCAATGATCACTTTGTTATTAAGTAGTGTATTGTTTAGCCTCTATGTGTTTGTATTTTTTACAGATCTTTTTCTGTAATTGATATCTAGTCTCATAGTGTTGTGCTCAGAAAAGATACTTGATACAATTTCAATTTTCTTAAATTTACCAGTGCTGGATTTGTGATCCAGGATATGATCTATCCTGGAGAATGTTCCATGAGCACTTGAGAAAAGTGTGTATTCTGTTGTTTTTGGATGGAATGTCCTATAAATATCAATTAAGTCCATCTTGTTTAATATATCATTTAAAGCTTGTGTTTCCTTGTTTATTTTCATTTGGAATGATCTGTCCATTGATGAAAGTGGGGTGTTAAAGTCCCCTACTATGAATGTGTTGCTGCCGATTTCCCCTTTTATGACTCTTAGTATTTGTCTTATGTATTGAGGTGCTCCTATGTTGGGTGCATAAATATTTACAATTGTTATATCTTCTTCTTGGATCGATCCCTTGATCATTATGTAGTGTCCTTCTTTGTCTCTTCTAATAGTCTTTAAAGTCGATTTTGTCTGATGTGAGAATTGCTACTCCAGCTTTCTTTTGGTTTCCATTTGCATGGAATATCTTTTTCCATCCCCTCACTTTCAGTCTGTATGTGTCTCTAGGTCTGAAGTGGTTCTCTTGTAGACAGCATATATATGGGTCTTGTTTTTGTATCCATTCAGCCAATCTGTATCTTGGTAGGTGCATTTAGTCCATTTACATTTAAGTTAATTATCGATATGTATGCTCCTATTCTCATTTTCTCAATTGTTTGGGGTTCGTTATTGTAGGTCTTTTCCTTCTCTTGTGTTTCTTGCCTAGAGAAGTTCCTTTAGCATTTGTTGGAAAGCTGGTTTGGTGGTGCTGTACTCTCTCAACTTTTGCTTGTCTGTAAAGGTTTTAATTTCTCCTTCAAATCTGAATGAGATCCTTGCTGGGTAGAGTAATCTTGGTTGCAGCGTTTTCTCCTCCATCATTTTAAATGTGTCCTGCCAGTCCCTTCTGTCTTGCAGAGTTTCTGCTGAGATTTCAGCTGTTAACCTTATGGGGATTCCCTTGTGTGTTATTTGCTGTTTTTCCCTTGCTGCTTTTAATATGTTTTCTTTGTATTTAATTTTTGACAGTTTGATTAATATGTGTCTTGGCATATTTCTTCTTGGATTTATCCTGTATGGGACTCTCTGTGCTTCCTGGACTTGATTAACTATTTCCTTTCCCATATTAGGGAAGTTTTCAACTATAATCTCTTCAAATATTTTCTCAGTCCCTTTCTTTTTCTCTTCTTCTTCTGGGACCCCTATAACTCGAATGTTGGTGTATTTGATGTTGTCCCAGAGGTCTCTGAGACTGTCCTCCATTCTTTTCATTCTTTTTTCTTTATTCTGCTCTGTGGTATTTATTTCCACTACTTTATCTTCCACGTCACTTATCAGTTCTTCAGCCTCAGTTATTCTGCTATTGATTCCTTCTAGAGAATTTTAAATTTCATTTATTGTGTTGTTCATCAGCATTTGTTTGCTCTCTAGTTCTTCTGGGTCCTTGTTAAAAGTTTCTTGTATTTTCTCCATTCTATTTCCAAGATTTTGGATCATCTTTACTATCATTACTCTGAATTCTTTTTCAGGTAGACTGCCTATTTCCTCTTCATTTTTTTGGTCTGGTGGGTTTTTACCTTGCTCCTTCATCTGCTGCATGTTTCTCTGTCTTCTCATTTTGCTTAACTTACTGTGTTTGGGGTCTCCTTTTTGTAGGCTGTAGGTTCGTAGTTCCCATTGTTTTTGGTGTCTGTCCCCAGTGGCTAAAGTTGGTTCAGTGGGTTGTGCAGGCTTCCTGGTGGAGGGGACTAGTGCCTGTGTTCTTGTAGGTGAGGTGATCTGGATCTTGTCTTTCTGGTGGGCAGGTCCACGTCTGCTGGTGTGTTTTGGGTTGTCTGTGGACTTATTATGATTTTAGGCAGCCTCTCTGCTAATGGGTGGTGTTGTGTTCCTGTCTTTCTAGTTGTTTGGCATAAGGTGTCCAGCACTATAGCTTGCTGGTCATTGAGTGAAGCTGGGTGCTGGTGTTGAGATGGAGATCTCTGGGAGATTTTCACCGTTTGATATTATGTGGAGCTGGGAGGTGTCCTGTGGACCAGTGTCCTGAAGTTGGCTCTCCCACCTCAGAGGCACAGCACTGAGTCCTGGCTGCAGCACCAAGAGCCTTTCCTCCACATGGCTTAGAATAAAAGGGAGAAAAAGAAGAAAGAAAGAAAGAAAGAAAGAAAGAAAGAAAGAAAGAAGAAAGAAAGAAGAAAGAAAGAAAGAAGATAAAATAAAATAAAGATAAAATAAAATAAAGTTATTAAAATAAAAAATATTAAGAAAAAAATTTTTAAAGAAAAAACAAACAAAAAAACGGACGGATAGAACCCTAGGACAAATGGTGGAAGCAAAGGTATACAGATAAAATCTCACACAGAAGCATACACATACACACTCACAAAAAGAGGAAAAGGGGAAAAAAAATCATAAATCTTGCTCTCAAAGTCCACCTCTTCAGTTTGGGATGATTCGTTGTCTATTAATGCATTCCACAGATGCAGGGTACATCAAGTTGATTGTGGAGCTTTAATCTGCTGCTTCTGAGGCTGCTGGGAGAGATTTCCCTTTCTCTTCCTTGTTCTCACAGCTCCCGGAATTCAGCTTTGGGTTTGGCCCCGTCTCTGCGTGTAGGTCGCTGGAGTGCGTCTGTTCTTTGCTCAGACAGGACGGGGTTAAAGGAGCAGATGACTCAGGGGCTCTGGCTCACTCATGCCGGGGGGAGGGAGGGGTAGGGAGTGCGGAGTGAGCCTGCGGCAGAGGCCGGCGTGATGTTGCACCAGGAGGAGGCGCGCCTTGCGTTCTCCCGGGGAAGTTGTCCCTGGATCCCGGGACCCTGGCAGTGGTGGGCTGCACAGGCTCCCCGGAAAGGGAGTGTGGATAGTGACCTGTGCTCTCACACAGGCTTCTTGGTGGCGGCAGCAGCAGCCTTAGCATCTCATGCCAGTCTCTGGTGTCCGTGCTTTTAGCCGCGGCTCGTGCCCGTCTCTGGAGCTCCTTTAAGCAGCGCTCTTAATCCCCTCTCCTCATGCACCAGGAAGCAGAGGGAAGAAAAAGTCTCTTGCCTGTTAGGCAGGTCCAGACTTTTCCCCGGACTCCCTCCCGGCTAGCCGTCGTGCACTAACCCCTTCAGGCTGTGTTCACGCCGCCAACCCCAGTCCTCTCCCTGCACTCCGACCGAAGCCCAAGCCTCAGCTCCCAGCCCCGCCCACCCCGGCGGGTGAGCAGACAAGCCTCTAGGGCTGGTGAGTGCTGGGCGGCACCAATCCTCTGTACGGGAATCTCTCCGCTTTGCCCTCTGCACCCTTGTTGCTGTGCTCTCCTCGGTGGCTCCAAAGCTTCGTACTCCGCCACCCGCAGCCTCTGGGGCTTCCTAGTGTGTGGAAACCTTTCCTCTTTCACAGCTCCCTCCCACTGGTGCAGGTCCCGTCCCTATCCTTTTGTCTCTGTTTATTCGTTTTTCTTTTGCCCTACCCAGGTACATGGGGAGTTTCTTGCCTTTTGGGAGGTCTGAGGTCTTCTGCCAGCATTCAGTAGGTGTTCTGTAGGAGTTGTTCCCCGTGTAGATGTATTTCTGGTGTATCTGTGGGGAGGAAGGTGATCTCCACGTCTTACGCTTCCTCCATCTTCCCCTCATCCCTGTTATGTGAGTTCTTTAAAGGTAAGAATCATTCATAATTCATTTTGATATTTTTCGTGCATAGCATGGGGCTGGCAGGTGAAGGTGCTGGGATGAAAACTAACTGAGGATTGGCTCCTTCAGCATGTTATGTGCTCAGAGGGTGGCAGACGGTGTGGATTGCAGGCAGAGGGGCACTGTGTGTGTGTGGGTTCTGGCCAGGACTTTTGCCTCCTGCCCAATCTCATCACTGAAGTTCCTGGGCTTTGTACCTCCACTCTTCCCATCATTTCTCAACCCTTCCCCATGGCGGGCACGATAGCACCTCTGCTGAAGAGTTAGACACAGGTCCCAAATCCCACCTTCCTGATCTCCATAGAATGATCCTCAAGATCTGAGGTAGTTTCACTGTACAGATCCAAGAGTGGCTGCCAATGCAAGTACTCAACCCCCAGCTTTCTAAAAGAAAAAGCAAGGAAAGGAAAATCTGTTTTCCCTTTGTAAGGGCTGTAAACCTGTGTATAGTCTCAAACTCTATGGTATTTATTGATATAAGGTAAGAACAGTGCCTTGTATTCAGAATATTGCTTACTTTTTCTTCTCAGAGTCTGGTTTTCCATAGAATACCAGTCTCAATGACCTAAGCCAGGAGCTGTTCACTCTGTACAAACATGAAGACAATGTGTGGCAGGAATTTGGATCACTAATGAGGCACTGGTACTTTACTGAAATGGTTAGAGCCCTTTAGCAATTGATACGGGTGTTAAGAGTTCAGATTCCAGGGTTATATAGTGTAAAATGATAGATATTAATTGTTTGAGCCTTGATATCCTCATCTATAAAATCAAGATCTTGTTAATGTTTTGCAAAGTAATTGTAAACATAAAATGATGATAAATGCATATAGTTATTGTCCTCAAGGAACCTCTTTCCAGCTAAACTGGAAGGTAAGTCTTTGGCAGACTAGGTGTGATTGGGGCCTATGGTAGACTGTGTTAATTGTCCCCATTTGTTCCTCTGACCATATTCACACCTATTGCCATGCATCTCTGCAGTACTTTCTCACTCTGACTCTGGGCTCAACTTTGTGACTTGTTTTGTCCAATAGAATAAAAGAGAAGAAATAGTGTGCTAGTTCTGAGACCAGACCTCAAGAGCCTTTGCCTTTTTTTTTTTTTTTTAATCTCTGGCACTCTTTCTATCATTATCAGGACATGCCTGAGCTAACACCCTGATTTCAGAGGAGGATGAGAGACATATGGCACATAGCTGAGTCACCTCAGCCAAGACCAGCCTAGATCAGCCAACCCCTAACCAAGCTGAGATCACAGCTGAGATTTAGCAAAACTGTCCAATGAAGCCCAGTTTGGATCATCACTGAGCCTTGCAGACATGTGAGAAATAAATGTTTGTTGTTTTATCTTCTGAAGTTTTGTGAGGTTTTGTTACACAACAATAGCTACCTGATACCTGATGCCATGTGCCTTATCACTTGGGAGAATAATGGGAGTGGGAACCCACAGGCTGGTTGGGGCATGTGTGGTCCAGAAGACCCATAGGGTCTTATGAACAGTTCACCATAAATGTTTTTCTAGGTTTAGCTCCTCTTGATATGAAATCTTACTTGTATATAGGCAGATTTTCAGATAAATTTTGTGATTGCAGAAGTTTTCCTATATGATAGATAGTGGTAGAAAGGAAGTGCATGCAAAAGATTCCCTCTTTTTAATAAATTACCTCCTAATCAGGGGTTTTCTTGTCTCTGTCCCCTCCTGTCCCTCCATTGCTATTTGTATCTGGAGGATTATAACATAATCAGTTTTTTAAAAAAGTCAATGTTAACTAAGAAGATAAGAGATCAAATACTTCTCTTATGTAGTATGCACACAACATGTACCTCACTTTTCATTCAGGAGAAATTATTACAATTCTTTGGTTATTAGTTTTCAGCAAATGAAACTTCATATTCAATTAGTTACTGTCTTCCTTTGAAGTTTTGTGGAAATATTGCTGTGAGTGGAATCATACCATATCCTAATCTTTGGTTACATAATTCTCCGTCGGTTCACACATTTTCCTGGAATGCTCTTTAAGGCACCTAAAAGTTTATAAACCATGTTCACATTGAAGTTTTATCCTATTTCACCAGTGATTTCAATTCTACCTGTGTAACAACATAAATTTGGCCATCAGTCAGCCTAGATGTTAGACTGGCCTGGCTAAATGCTGAGTGATCTTCATCACATTAAACTCTCTAAACCTCTGTTGTCTAATTTCTAATGGGAGCAAAAAATACTTAACCCATAGAATTGTTGTGACCATCAACTATGATGACAGATGTAGAGCACTCAGCACTGTACCTGGCACATAGTCACACTGAAGAAATATTAATTTCCTCCTTCCCAATGGAAAATTACCAATGGAAATTATTGAGTCTGAGGAGCAGAAAGAAAAAAGGTTGAACAGAGCCCAAGGGACATGTGGGACATCAACAAGCAGACCAATCAATATATGCATTGTGGAAATCCCAGAGGAGAAGAGAGAAGAGAAAGGGGCAGAGAGATAATTTTAGCTCCCCCCAATTTTTGATAGTTATACTAATATTTTTAACTTCCTCTACTAGTTACCATGTAGCTTTAAATAATATACATGTAAAGTTCTATTTCTTGTCCATTGCTTTCAACTGTGTCTCTTAACCTTTCATTTTGCAAAATGAATGTATTACCTTCCTAATCCTTCCCTCTCTTTTCCTCCTCCCTTTTCATCTCCTTATTTCTGTCCAGCTAAGTCTTTATCTTTTATGTTATCATTGTGGATAACATTTACATTCTGTTTTGTAACCACTCAGTTTTCTATGCTTTGTTTATGAATGTCTCTAAATATTGAAAGCCAATAATCAATGTTTACATTATGGTGATAGTCTTTAGTGCAGAACTAAGTAGTGAGCATTTTCTTTTTCCCAGGTCCAATATTACAGGCCCATTGGTTAGTCGAAAGAGAACATTCTTAACATCAGAGTCAAATGTTCTTTTTCCCTA
>NW_006783631.1:2473335-2477480 GCF_000442215.2 Lipotes vexillifer
TCCCTACACTCAAAATTACTTAGATTTATGCCACATTTTGGTTTATTTTCTATTTTGGCCATAACTATTTTGTACACATTTTATTTCCTTGGGTTTTGATATTTTTCATATAGGGAGAAGAAAACCACATATATTCTTATTATATTACAAATATCATTTAATTCTGCAGTCATTAATTTCTTGGAATTCTTTTTATTTTTCTTAAGATAATGTTCTTGAAACTCAACAACTTTTAATATTTTCTTTCAAGGCTTGTGGCCGACTTACTACTAGGGGCTTCTTTTCATTGGAACCCTCATGAGCTTTACAATTTTCTACATTGCATAGTTCTCCTTTTCTTGGTTTTGCCCACTGTCCCCTGCCCCACTCCCTCTTTTGGGAGTGTATCCCCAGTAAATTCTTTAGAAAATGTATAAGAGAAACAAAATATTATGAGCACTTGCATGTTTGAAAATGAAATTGTCTTGTTCTCATTCTTAAGCTAGATATAGAACTCCAGGTCCAAAATAATTTTACCTCCATATTTTGAACCCTTGAAACTTGTGTTTTCTAGCATCCTTCATTGCTGATGAGAAGTCTGATCCATTTTGATTCAAATTCCCTTATATTTACATGTTTACACTTTTCCCCCCTGCAATCTCAAGAATGCTATCTTGGCTGATTTGGTATTTTAGCATGATACATCAAGGTTTTAATCATCTTTTAATTAATTCTAATCAATATTTGTGTTTCTCTTCAGTCCTTAGAATTATTTTTATTGTTTCTTTCATAACTTCCTTCCCTAATTTCTCTCTTACCCTTTCTGAGCTTTTCTTAATTGGCTATTGAACCTCCTGGATTTATCCTTCACACCGCTTTTGCAATCTTTTATTATCCTTCCTTTGTTGTTTTGTTCAATGTTATAGGAAATCTCCTCAATTATATTCTCTAATTTTTCTATTAAATTAAAAATTTTGAAATTTTTGACGATTTAATTTCCAAGGAATATTTACTATTCTCTTTTGTCATTAAAAAAAACCCGGGTTTTCTGATTTCACCTTATGGATATAAAGTCTTTTCAAGTCTCTGATTCTTTGAATTCTCTCTGTCTCTTATGGTGTGTTTTTCTACTTTTTTCCTCAAATATCTGTTCATCTTAGTTGTCCATTAATTTTTAAAGATGAATAAATAGAAATGACACTTTATGAGGTGTTTGTCTATCTGTTTTTCCTCAAATGTTGGTTCATGTTTAGCTGTCAGCTCATTTTTAAGAATGTGGAACAGAAATGCTATCAGTTTCTGTGTATGGGACAGGTCTACCAACTGGCAAGCTTCTCTCCAGGGTATCCCTAAACAAGAAGGCCTGACTCTGGGATGTACACATATACCTGCTGTCCTGTTCTTCCCAAAACAAAATAATTAATTTCTTTAGAGGGAAAACTTGCTTTTTGGGGGTGGAGAGGTGCCGCAGTTAAGCCTGGATCCTGCCTGGAAGACACATGCCTTATTCCATCATTACCCACCCTGTGTACTTTGGGCTGTGGACACCTCTGCTTGGGTCCACATATTTATGTACTGATATTTGCCATAAACGTTTTGTTTTCCTGAAATTTGTCAAAATTTCTTCTTCAAAGACAGTATCCCTATTATTCTTTTCATTATTATTTATTTTATGATTAAAAAATCTCTTATTTTGAAAGGATCATAGGAAGGAGGGAAGTCCTATTCTTGAACTCGGTTCACTATCTTGAAATAGAAGCCTCTGAAGTGTCAGTCTGGCAGTCTATAGTCCATACTCTGAGAGTGTCACATTAAGGCTTTGCCTGTGATGCCTCTAAATCTTCTCCAGAGTCATTCATGCAAAAAAAACCCCCAAAAAACAAAAAAGAAAAAACTCAGGTAATTTTTTTTTTTTTTTTGCAATACATGGGCCTTTCACTGTTGTGGCCTCTCCCGTTGAGGAGCACAGGCTCCAGACGCACAGGCTCAGTGGCCATGGCTCACGGGCCCAGCCACGCCGAGGCATGTGGGATCTTCCTGGACTGGGGCATGAACCTGTGTCCCCTGCATCGGCAGGCAGACCCTCAACCACTGCGCCACCAGGGAAGCCCATCTCTAGGTATTTTTTTATTTCCTCTTTGATATCTTCAGTGATCTCTTAGTTATTTAGTAACATATTGTTTAGCTTCCATGTGTTTGTATTTTTTATGTTTTTCTTCTCTGTAATTCATTTATAATCTCATAGTGTTGTGGTCAGAAAAGATGCTTGATATAATTTCAATTTTCTTAAATTTACTGAGGCTTGATTTGTGACACAAGATTGGATCTATCCTGGAGAATGTTCTGTGCACACTTGAGAAGAAAGTGTACTCTGCTGTTTTTGGATGGAATGTCCTATAAATATAAGTTAAATCTATCTGATCTATTATGTCATTTAAAGCTTGTGTTTTCCTATTAATTTTCTGTTTGGATGATCTGTCCATTGTTATAAATGAGGTGTTAAAGTGCCCCACTATTATTGTGTTACTGTTGATTTCCTCTTTTAGAGCTGTTAGCAGTTACCTTATGTATTGAAATGCTCCTATGTTGGGTGTATATATATTTATAATTGTTATATCTTCTTCTTGGATTGATCCTTTGATCATTAACATAGTGTCCTTCTGTGTCTCTTATAGCATTCTTTATTTTAAAGTCTATTTGATCTGATATGAGTATTGCTACTCTAGCTTTCTTTTGATTTCCATTTGCATGGAATATCTTCTTCCATCCCCCCACTTTCAGTCTGTATGTGTCCCTAGGTCTGAAGTGGGTTTCTTTTAGACAGCATATATATGGGTCTTGTTTTTGTATCCATTCCGCAAGCCTGTGTCTTTTGGTTGGAGCATTTAATCCATTCACGTTTAAGGTAATTATCGATATGTATGTCCTATGACTATTTTCTTAACTGTTTTGCGTTTGTTTTTGTAGGTCCTTTTCTTCTCTTATGTTTCCCACCTAGAGAAGTTCCTTTAGCATTTGTTGTAGAGCTGGTTTGGTGGTGCTTAATTCTCTTATCTTTTGCTTGTCTGTAAAGCTTTTGATTTCTCCATGGAATCTGAATGAGATCCTTGCCGGGTAGAGTAATCTTGGTTGCAGGTTCTTCCCTTTCATCACTTTAAGTAAATCATGCCACTGCCTTCTGGCTTGTAGAGTTTCTGCTGAGAAATCAGCTGTTAACCTTGTTGAGTTCCCTTGCATATTATTTGTCATTTTTCCCTTGCTGTTTTCAATAATTTTTCTTTGTCTTTAATTTTTGCCAATTTGATTACTATGTGTCTTGGTGTGTTTATCCTTGGGTTTATCCTGTAGGGGACTTTCTGTGCTTCCTGGACTTGTGTGGCTATCTCCTTTCCCATGTTAGGGAAGTTTTCAACTCTAATCTCTTCAAATATTTTCTTGGGTCCTTTCTCGCTCTCTTCTCCTTCTGGGACCCCTGCAATGCAAATGTTGTTCCATTTAATGTTGTCCCAGAAGTCTCTTAGGCTGTCTTCATTTCTTTTCATTCTTTTTTCTTTATTCTCTTCCACAGCAGTGAATTTCACCATTCTGTATTCCAGGTCACTTATCTGTTCTTCTGCCCAGTTATTCTGCTATTGATTTCTTCTAGTGTATTTTTCATTTCAGTTATTGTATTGTTCATCTCTGGTCGTTTGTTCTTTAGTTCTTCCTGGTCTTTGTTAAACATTTCTTGCATCTTCTCGATCTTTGCCTCCATTCTTTTTATGAGGTCCTGGATCATCTGCACTATCATTATTCTGAAATCTTTTTCTGGAAGGTTGCTTATCTCCAATTCATTTAGTTGTTTTTCTGGGGGTTTATCTTTTTCCTTCATCTGGTACATAGCCCTCTGCCTTTTCATCTTGTCTATCTTTCTGTGAATGTGGTTTTTGTTCCACAGGCTGCAGGTTGTTGTTATTCCTGCTTCTGCTATCTGCCCTCTGGTGGATGAGGCTATCTAAGAGAGTTGTGCAAGTTTCCTGATGGGTGGTACTGGTGGTGAGTAGAGCTGGCTGTTGCTCTGGTGGGCAGAGCTCAGTAAAACTTTTTTTTTTTTTTTTTTTTTTTTAATTTCATAAAGAATCATGTAGATGAATCACTATTGAAAATAGCAAGATCACTTTGCATAT